>NW_010393458.1:3275-39100 GCF_000710305.1 Buceros rhinoceros silvestris | reverse complement strand
TTAGTTGAAAAAGTGTTTTAAAGCCAGTTCAGATGTTTCCCACCAAAGAATTAGCACTTACTCATTAAGGTTCATTGATTTTTTTTTTTTTTTAATTTTTTTTTCTCTGTTGTTGGCTTTGTTTAGTTTAAAACTATTGCTTAGAATTGTTTTGTTTGTTTTGGAAAGGCTTTCTTTGAGAACATAATCTTATTATTATCTTCCAGGATAGATATTTAAACATGTGGCTTCGCAAAGCTGCAGTTATACTTTAGGCATGTTCAAAAGGCAGTAGAGGAAAGGTAGTGGTGTCCAGGTAACCCGTCTTTTCAAACGCTTCCAAGCGCTTTCAAATTGTATAGGAAGAGGGACTTAAAAAGGAAAAGAAAGAAACAACACAGGCTATTTTTAAAGCAGCGTACTGGATTTAGAGGATCCGGGCTGAGACTCCAGCTCTGTGGTAGGCTTTCTACCTTACCTTTGGTAGGTTACTGGAACATAGAGTTGGAAAACTGCCGTTCTGTTCTTTCATCAGGAAGGCTGAGTGTGTTGAAACTGGAAAACAGTGTACTGATAACAGCAAGAGTGCCGTTTCTGGTTTGAATGAGTGCGTGGGTGCTCTTACACAGGCCATATACTCAAAAATCCTTAGGTTGGGCGTTTGCTGAGAAGGTCTCAGGCAAAATTGCCTTCTCTTTGATTACGACCAAAGATTTGAACCTGATCTGGAAGCAGCACCTGAACATGGGAGGTCTTAGCTGTTCTGGACAGGGTAACATTGATGTCCCTTTCCCTCCCCTCAAAGGATCTTGATTTTACTTTGCTGCAGCATGGGAAGGATTTTTCAGTTAGCTCCTCTATGGCAGGAAAAGTAATTTATATGTGAGCTTTGTGAATTGCTTAATGTCTCAGAGCTTCTGTACCCAGTCTGCAAAATGAAAGAAGAAAGATTATTTTTGTTTTGTTTTCTCAGTCACTGCCTGTGTTTGGACTTTAAGCACTTTGGGTTGGATATTTCTGCATGCATCGTATCTGTTGTAATAACATGCTGATTGGTTATTGTCCTGTTATTGTATTATGGAGAATCAACATCAAGACAAATATTTGTCAAATTTTGTCCTCTTTCAGAAAAACATTTACAGCGAATTGATGTTCAAATGCTGAAACCATTTCCATCTCCAGCACAAAATAGTGATTCATAATCATACAGGAATCTCTCAGGGTTTGCATTTTAAGCATTATGTTATATCTTGTGAGCCATGCGAATGTTACCAGGCCTTTGTAAAGCGTGGCTGAAACGTGGCGCTTGCATAGCAGAACTGCCGACCCCAGCAGAGTGGGTCCCTGCTGCGGTTGCTTGTCCTGCTGAGGGAAGTGAGATGCAGGGACTTACTTGGCCAAAGGCCTCCAGCAGATGCTGCCGGTAAACAGGGGTTGGATCCAGAGCCTTTGAACTCGATTCTGTTGTGCTCTTCTTTGCTTAGGGAGAAGGTTAAGTGTGAGAGACAGACCCATGCCAAATCCAGCTAAGCGATTGTCAGGGGGCAGCAGCTGCAATAGAAGCCATTGGAGCCACTTTGCCCTGGGATTATCCTCCTTGGAATCTCTTGGAAAATGTCCTGTGTACAAATTAGAGATTTAACTCTGAATGCAAAGAACTTGCAGTAGAGGCTGTGCTCGATGGTGTTCCCCGTCCTGGAGTACGCAGGATGGTTCCCTGTCCCAAGCAGGTAGGGTGAGGGCTGCAAGTATAGCTGCCAAGCAAAATTAAAACTGTGGTATAAGCTCTCATCACTTGGGGAGTGGAAAGAAGTGAAAATGAAAGTGAAACAGTAATGAGTAAAATAAGGAGTGAAACAGTAATGAGATGGAGCAATCTGATGGAAAGGGGATACAGGGTAAGAGAAATTTAAAGCTAAAGGCACATCTGCACACTGCAGAAAAACACATCTGGTGTTTGGGACATTCAGTAAGTCTCCAGATCTTCTGGTTCTTTCTCCACCATCCCAGGCTGCCCAGCAAAGAGAAGGGGAGGCACTACCCTAGGCTTAGGTCTCCGTTGTCAACTACTTATTTCTGTACACAGGGATGATTTTGCACAGATCAGATCTTTGCTCTGGTGGCAGCAGCTGCTGCTATGGCTATCACTGTGGTCTGTGACCTCCTGCTTGCGCTCTTCAAAGCAGTCAGTAGTAGCCTTGTTGGCATCGCATGGCCTTTCGCTGCATCCAGCATGGAGTGCACCGCATGAGGTGGGTGAACCTCGAGAATAGGAAGGGATTTATTCACAGATCTCAGGAAGTTGCCTTGATCTGAGCCTTTCACCACTCTCACACACCTTCTGTGTGTATCACCCAGGGAGTGTTTTTACTATTTGTATATTCTCCAGATATTTCTTGATGTTAGATGGACGGGAAACAGGATTGTTGTGTCCTCACTCTGCTCAACAGACAGGTCTTTCTCAAAAGACACTTCTAAACTGGAGAATACTATCTAATCCCCGATTCTAGCTCTGAAGATTGGAGTAAGATCAGAGAATAGTTTCCCTACCTTGGCCTGTCATTCATAAAATAACAGGCAAAACTTGTCTTGCAGCTGGAGATTGATATCAAAGTCTAGTAGTAATGGTGGTATAGGATCTGGAAATGCTCTCTGCCATGACACAAGCACACACAGTCTATACAAACCCTGTTTTTTCTATTCACTTCCATTCTTTCTTTCCTTCCTTCCTTCTTTTCTGTTCCATCTCGCCCAAACCAGAGAGAGAAAAAGGGAAATGGAGGAGGAATCCCTTGTTTCCAGATTGTCCTCAGTAACTACATAAGCTTCATTCAAATGCTGATAGGTACAAGAATCCCTTCATCAAAAAAGACTTTGTGCATTACAGGACAGGTATCTAACCTTGTAACTGGTAACTCAAGTTTCTTACTTCATTAAACAAATATGAAAAGAACCATTTCCAGTTTTTTAAATATTATTTTCCAGAGAGATCTTGGAACTTCCTTCTTTGCAGTGAAAACTGCGGAGTACATTAATGGTTTTCGTCTCTGCTAATTGCTGAGCATTGTTAGATGGAAACAATTAGCCTAATAATATGGTCATCACCAGTTTTTTTGAAAACCACTTTCCTCGTAGTAAATTGGTTGTGAAACTTGTGCTGGTGACCGTATTAAATATTATCAGTGTCATTAAATAGAAGTGAGCGTGCATTTCCAGAGTTGAATGCCCGTATTCAAAAAGATACTTGCAACTTTGCTGTGAAGACCTGTTATTTCACATCGGTGTGTAGATCAGAACTTTGAAACCACCTCATGTAGACTAAGACATGCTACCTTGTGTTTGATTTATTTTTTTTTTTAACCTTTAAAGCTTTCAGAGTTATGAAGTGCTATGAGATGCCTAAGGTTCACCAACAGGTGGTGTAAGTTGAGTTTGTGTAAGTGCTCCCCAACAAGACAGCCAATGGATGTGTACAATTACAGACTATTGCACAGGGAGGGATTCATAAATGTAGCTGGGAATGGTTTTTGAGGTGTAACCTTGAGACTGACTTGTATTCATGAACATAATTTTGAAGATTGAGTGACCAGCTATTAGTAAGACATGATGAAAAATGTTTTTGTCCTGCCGGCTGACCTTCTGCAGATCGAGGCTGGTTTTCCACAGAGAGGTGCGAGCAAGGAGAATGGGTTATGCAATTTGTTGTTTTAATTTGCATGTTTATTCAAGTGCATCTTCCCAGTGACCTCCTAATAGCTGAACAGTGTCAGATGACAGCGCTTTTGCTGTTGCTGATTTCTGCCAAGATGTCAGACTGGCTCGTTCAGCAAACGGGAAGGGCCAGGCTGGTTTCCTATCCAGGCAAAAGCAGTCAGTGGGGCTATAGGTAAGAAAGCTTTTTTCCTGACTCAAAACTAGAGTGTTCATACATCTATCTTTAATTTCATGCAGTGGGGCTAGGAGAGATAGGCGACAACCCAAGCATTACTGAGGATCTGGGTCTGGCCTTGGAACAAGGGAAAATCTTTTTGTTGCTGAAGCCAAAGCTCATGAGACTTGTCTGGCACTGATGAGAACTGGTTTTGGATACAGCCGTAGAGGAGACATCACTTCTGCCACCCTTGCTGGTTACTGATGATGTACCCATGCACTGAAGCTGGCGGGGGGAACAACTCCTTTTGCAAACAGTGAAAAGCAGCTTTCACAAGTGGTGGAGGTCCAGGATGGGAATCGGAACTGACTCCTCCTCTCCTCTGTGCCATGCACCTTGTGCAAGTTCAAAGTCACTTACAAACTTGCACGCTGGTGTTCCTATCTTTAACCACTACCATTAAATGAGATGTGCTGCATCTGCATGATAAGTTAAGATTCCTAAGGAACTGGGTTTAAGTACTTTCATGTTCTTAGAAATTTCGGGGGAGTTGTTACCAGTGCAGAAGCTGCTGTAATATGGAGTAGAAACAGTCATACTGAAATATGGAGCAGAAGCAATCATCTGGTTTCACATTCACCAGAAGCTTACAAGACCCAGGGGTCTTCACCCGTTTCCTGACAGATTGTCTGCATTTTTAGATTTGCTGTAAGGATGATCATCTCTCTAATGCCAACTTATGATCTTTGTATTTTTAAAAATGTGCTCTCAAATTTAGATTCCTTCATTTATATTAATAAATAGGTTGTGCTATTCTGTCATGCCAGCTGGATATTTGAGGAATAATTTGCTCTTATCCATACTCTGAAATATTCTTGCAGCTCAGCTGAATTGAATTAAATTTTCATTTAAAAAAGTAATGCACAGTGTGTTTATTTGAACCAAAACATTGCAAAACAATGAACTAGTGGATTAAATATAAATTTGGGAAAATAATGAAGTATAAATATAGATATGCAGGATATTTTTTAGAACTAAATTTCTATTAGGCTTCTGTTTGGGTTTTATTTAAAAGCAGTGTTTTTAAGTACTTAGGGACTGTAGAGTTCTGCTGGTATGTGGCCAAGGCGGTTCTTAGCCTTAGAAGCAATAGCAAGTGGAGCAGAAGCAGGCAAGCAGAAGCAAGCAAGAAACCACAATATTTCCTTGAAGTTCACTTCTTTGTCCTCCTTTCCCTTGTGAAAATACATGCTTTTTATAGAATTGGAGTATGACTATCCTGTACTATAGAGAGAACTTTTGGTAACCTTTTAATAAATTAATTTAATGACAGAACAGATCTAGATAAGATATGAATACTTATGCTCAGCAGTTTCTTCCTGAGCGTAATGAGTTTTGACGAATTAAATAACATTTAACATTTAACCATTTAACATGGTTTCTGTCTTGTTTTGCCACCTATGTCCTTGCCAACCACCTTTCAAGGGCGAAACACAGAAAGATAATTTGATGTCTGTCTGTCTCTCCCTCTCTCCCTGTCTAGATTATCAACGTCTGATGACAGTGGCGGAGGGGATCACGACGCTGCTGTTCCCATTTCAGTGGCAGCATGTGTATGTTCCCATCCTTCCTGCCTCTCTCCTGCATTTTCTGGATGCTCCCGTTCCCTACCTGATGGGGCTGCAGTCTAAGGAGGGAACTGACCGCTCCAAGCTGGAGCTGCCTCAGGAGGTTAGTCTCCACCTTTGGGCTTGCTACTCTGAAACATGTTACTAATATTCGTGTGAATCCCTACTGGAAAATACTGTGCCTGGTGATAGGAAGCTTCTTTGGCACTGTGAAGACTGTTTGTCAACACAAGCGAGGTAGTGGGGGAAGTCTCCACAGCCCTTCTCGGTCCATTTCTGAATTTAATAAGTGCTGCTAATTGCATTGACTTCTAAAAGCTTCTCTTTCTGCTTCTTGCTGTGACGCTGAAAGTGTCTCTGCTTTCCCTGCATCACATGCTTCACCAAGTTTTGTTACTCTTTGTCAGTGTCACAGTCCTTTTGACAGACCACTGAAGAGCATGTCCTTTGTGGATGGTCCTTATGAAACTGGGTCTCAGGCGCATTTGCTAGGTGGTATAAATGTGTCCCTGTGTCCCCACTGCTGCTGAGAAGCATGCCCTGTCCTGCCAGCCTCATTCTGCCCACAGGTGAGCCTGTGTGTTCCTGGCTGGGTCAGGGTATATTACTAGAACAGTATCCTGGCCTCAGATGAGCCAGGTCTGCATTAATAATATGCCCATGATCCACTTAAAGGCATACCTACATACTTCTAAAATACTGACTCACTCCAGTTATGGTCTTTTGGACTGAGGATCTTCTGTCCTCCTGTTCAATGGGAAATAAAAACTTTGGCTGGTCTATCACTTTTTCTACAGAGGAAAAAAAGGAAGGAAAGGTTGTTCTTGTAATCTAGATGTTAAAATCACTGGTGGTAGAGAGTGAAATGGAGATTATTCTCATCAAAATTTCACCAAGATGATTAAAACCGCTTCACTTTGGTCACTGATCACTCTCCATATTGCAGAGCCTTTGGGATATGTCTATCCTGTCTTCAGTCAAGATGGTGGCTGGATACACTTCTTGAGCATGCCATGCATTCTAACTTGGGTTTCTTCTTAAAATCAGTGGCTGTAAATCTTAAAATCATATGGCTGTAACAGCTCGTGACAGTGCTCAGCACCGTGGGGCACCTCTCCTGGGGGCACAGTCCCTAAGGCTTGCAATTAGGACCTCTTACTGAGAGGACAGATGGGAGAAGCAGCAGAAGAGAATACACAGGAGGGGGAGTTTGTATGTGGAAGTGGAGAAATAAACACAGAGCAAGGATAATACAGTTTTTAATCAAGGTCTGTTTAGTGCTAGATGGAGGGGACTGATTCATAGCCTCAGTGACATATAACAGTGCAAATCAAGTCATATCTCTTGAATACAATGACCCAATTCCATGAAATTTGCACTGGCTTGGAAATGAAGCTGGTATCTAGCTACGCTTGTCAGTAAAACTATGCTAATATTACATAATTGCTGTGCTTTTTTTTTAAATTGTTAGTCATGTGCTTTTAGTTAGCAGATTAAGCTGTCATATTCCTTAAATGAAAATTTTAATGTGATGGGCTTGCAGTATTGCTGGAATAACAAGTTAAATATCGCCAGTGAAGGAAGAGTAATAGTGGAGTGGAAACTGCTCCACCTGTCCCGCCTCCCCAGCCTCCCTGATGTTTAGCAAATGAGTGAAAAATATCAGTATTTAGGAACACCACAGGTCCAGTAACTGTGGGAGAGGGAAAGAAAGAATGGGTATTGAGCAGGGAAGATCTTGAATCTCAAATTCCTTTATGAAGGAATGAAAAGTAGAAAATCCTTCAACATGCAAGCAGTAATGAAGCGCTGTTTGCTTTAGCATTCCTTTATTGTTCAGGCCAGGGGCTGGCTCTTCAAGCTCTTGCTCTAAATATAAACCATTTGTTTGTTAGAGATAAAAATTCTAACAACTGGCCATCATGCTGTCTTAAGGTTACTAATCTCTCTGCATTAACTTTAATCATCAGATGTTTTTGAAGAGAGAAGAGAGACCAATTCCCTAAGGGTTTTATGAATCCAAATCTCATTTTTCAAATTTTGTAAATGATATGCAGAGCTGAAATTAAAAAGCCTTTGAAATGAAATATTGATAGATAAGAAGACAGTCCCTGAGCTAAAGAACTGTACCAGTGCATACCACAAGTCTAACAGCTGTGTAGTTAAGCAAAGCATGTTGTTTTCTGTGAAGAAGTGCTTTTCTTTGTATAGTTCAAATTTATTATGAAAAAGTGAGCTGAAGGGATGCTTCTGCTTTACCTAATGATAATATCTTTTAAAGCATCTGTGTGAAAGGTGATTAATGTCAAACATGTCCCTGAAATAGCCGATATAATATAACCATATTTACCATGGAGTGTATTGTGCTGCTGAAAATTAACCTGTTTGGAAAAGGAGGAATACAAGTCCTTTCCATTCACATAATCTGAAGGTTAGTCTACAGTGTTTGGTGAGAACAACAGTAAAAGTGCCTTGGAGAAGGTAGAGGAGCTGTGCTAATGGCCAAGTCAGGCTAACAAAGACCTGCTGCTGCTGTCCTGTGGCTTTCTGCATCTCCCATTCTGCAGCTTTGTGCCAGAGTAAAACCCATCAGAGCCCAGCACCTTGGGAATCTGACCTGGTTTAAGATTTTATTCAGCACGGTGCACTCAGACAGTGAATTTCAGATGTAAGCTGCAGTTCAGAAGATCAATTACTGTCTTTCATTCTGCTATTATTCCTGAGGGTGCATTTGCAATGTAATTAATCTTTGTGTAGAGTTCTTCCATCCCCCCATTGACAGTTGCCTAGTGAAAGTATTTGCTCTACTAGATTCATATCTTCACTTAGCTTTAATTTTACGGGCTGAGATCCATCTCCATTCAGAGCAAAGCTGTCTAAGAGCACACTGTTACAATCTCGGGCAAAGGAATCGCCATGATTGAAAGTCTGAGTGGAAAGCGGATAGAGGGGAATGAAGAAATAGGGCTTGACCTTTAGTGGACAAGCTATACTCAGACATGATCCCAAATGATATGCATGGGACCCTCTTTGTAGCTTTGTTAGTAGCAGTGTCATCTTTCTTGCTGAACATCTCGTTCATCAGTAGCACAGCTACAGAGGCTTCTTGCAGTTGGATCCTGGTAAAATAAATGTGCCCTTGAGATGTGGTAATTCACACAAATGGTATTTACGTGGACTGAGAAGTGGTGCTGCACATCATGCTTGCTGGTATGTCCTCCTTGGGAGGAGATATCGCATCTTTGTTGTGGGAAGTTTGGGATCTGCAAGTCCCAGGAGAGCAGGAGGGGTCAGAAGGCTTTATTTCTTTGTTAAATCATTGCCATCCAGGTGGCTCCAAGCTTTACTGAAATTTGAAATGTCACAGGCTAGACAACACAGCTTCAGTCTCCTGCATATATGTGCTCTTACCCTTTTGTCTGGAAGCACTAGGGGAAAATGGCGGTACTTATCAGAGAAACCAATTCAGCCATGCTGAGCATCCCTTTCTGAAACTTTTCTGTGTATTTCAGGCAAACTTGTGCTTTGTAGACATCGATAACCATTTCATCGAATTACCAGAGGAATTCCCCCAGTTTCCCAACAAGCTGGAGTTCATCCAGGAAATCTCTGAGGTTCTCCTGCAGTTTGGGATCCCACCAGAGGGTAACCTGCATTGCAGTGACAGTGCCACCAAACTTAAGAACCTGGTTCTTAGTGACTTGGTGAACGACAAGAAGAACGGGAACATCCCTGGCAATGCCCTCAACATGTACGAGCTGCTGAAAGGCAACGAGACAATCGCCCGCCTGCAAGCCCTTGCCAAAAGAACAGGCGTGACGATGGAAAAAATGGCCATCACAGCTCCCCTCGCAGAGAAGGAGAAGGAAGGGAAATTGCCATGTGAGGAGGTGGAGCTGAGGGACTACAAACTGAATGTGCAGCTTCGTGAGGTTTTTGCCAACCGCTTTACGCAGATGTTCGCCGACTACGAGGCTTTCGTCATTCAGGCGGCCCCCGATATGGAGTCGTGGCTGACAAACAGGGAACAAATGCAAAACTTTGACAAAGTAAAGATTGCCATACATTCATTTTTTCATATGAAAGTGCTTTTGGGAGGGAGGGAGAATAGCTGTGTTATGTATATATAGCCTAGGTATTCTTTAATCCACCGTTCTTCATCTGTCTCACTGAGGTTTGTCAGTTGATAACACAGGGCCATATCACCTGCCAAAGTAAATTGGTGCAGTTCTCTTGAGCTGGTCAGAGCTGTCCTGGCTTGTATGAACCAAGCTAGCAGGCTTCTGCAGAGCTGATGGGGCTTCTCCTGCGCATTTGGTGGAAGGGTAGCAATGGAGAGTGACCTTTTCTTTCTTTCTTTCTTTTTTGTTTGCTGAGAGAAGAGGTGCACACACGAGTCAAAAGTCAAAATTGTTTCCTAATCTCACAGTAGAGCTTTTTGTTAATGGGTAGTGTTGTTCTGTAGAAGGTTATTGCACCCTTATGGCAGAAGAGTATCGTTATGACTACCTTGTAGTGTGTATACAAGAGTGAAAAGGAAGCTGAGATTAGAAATGGGGGAAATAAATAGACTGTAGGCCAGTAAAAGGAATGAGAAACTTTTGGAAGCTTGCCCAGTTATTATTTCAAAGTGACTGTACAAAGTAGGTAGCACTCTTAGCTGCCATTTTTTTCAGATACAAGTCCTTCTCCAAAGAGAATGTAACAGGGATAAACAGGCAGGAACAGAGTAAATACTGATTTGAGTCAGTTTTTCATTAAAACAAAATGCTGCTCTGCTTTTATTGGTCATGTTTGTATTCAGGCATTGAACAGTGCAGCATTCAAAAGGAGAGGGTTGTTAGGGCAATCTCCACTAGTACTGCTACAATAAAGTGGGCTGTTAAGGTCGGGGTTTTCAAAGCTCAGTTAAGAACTTACGCAAATGCTCAATTTTAATTGGAATTTTATTATTAATAGTGGAGCTTATCTTCACAAAAGCTCATTAGCTGAAGAACATTGTACACCCCTTCATATGTATGACACCCTAATAAGTGATCAGGTCCCAAACAGGGATGTGCTGACCAGAGGTCCCAAGTTGAGCACACATGGCAGTGATCTGATGTGGGTTGCACAGAGCTTGTTCTTGTAGGTGGTAGCTGCCAGGCTACTTTGAAAAAGCTGACAGCACAGGCACTACTTTAGTAATGCTATATTCTCTTTACTCTAGCTGTCAAGAAGCCTTCCCCAACTGCTTATTTCTCACAGTCGTGGCCGAAGAGGTGACCTGTGAGCCTAATTCCTTCATAGCTGGATCTCTTCCTCCCTTGAGAGGTGTTTTTGTGGTGGGGAAGCCTTGTCCACGCCTTCCTGTTGGCAGCTGGATCGGTTCTTTGCCAGTGAATAGCTCATCGTGTCAACACCAGGCAGGAACGTAGCACTAACGAGCTGTTCTGTATTTCAGGCTTCCTTCCTTTCGGACCAACCCGAGCCTTACCTCCCATTCCTTTCACACTTCATCGAAACACAGATGTTTGCAACCTTCATAGATAATAAGATAATCTCCCAGTGGGAAGAGAAGGACCCTTTTCTGCGAGTTTTTGACTCACGAATTGAGAAAATAAGGCTATATAATGTAAGGGCTCCAGCACTGCGGACATCCAGCTATCAGAAATGCAGCACTTTGAAAGAAGCAGGTATGTTCAGACAGGCTAGTAAAATATTCAAAAGTACGGTGTCAGCCACAAAGAAATATAGGTCCTCAGTCATACGAGCGTTAGAGCTGGTGAGGAAGCCTTAGAGCTACCTGAGAAGGACTCGGTGGTGTCCTTATTTTCCCTAGGCAAAAACTTCAGCATGTTTTTAAACACCAAAACCAGTGGCAGCCTTTACCTACCCTTTGGGCTCTCCTAGGCTGGTGCGTTCAATAAACACAAACCGAAGCACGGAGCTGGGCTTGCTGTTTCTCATTTCAGGCAACTCCTCTTCTATTGCCAGGAGAGCTTTCCTTCACTGTGGGGGTGAGACCAGTGCCAGCCACACCGAGGATCTGAGCCCTGGTGTCTGCTTCTCTGTCCTCATCTCCCCCTTCCCGTAAAAAGACCTTTTTTTGCCTTACACCATTTGGTTAGAACAGCGGGGGATGCTGGGGACGTAATCTGGTGTGGCATATTTAGTGGCTCCAGCAATAGATGCTCAGTGTTAATGTACAATACGCTGTGTACTGAAGACTTGATTTTTTTTTTTCCATTACAGTCACAGGATGCATTTTCTAATTATATTAGAGTTTCTTAGTGTGCAAGTATTTATTCCATTTCCATGTAGTACTGGGAAATTATACTCTTAAATGTGTTGGGACACATATTAATGAACTGGGGCAAACATATTTCTCATGTTGGGGGTTGTTTTTGTTGTTGTTGTTGAATTCCTTCAGAGTGTTTTACTTGTTAGAAATGTTGCAGAAATAGAAATCCTGTGTCTGCTTAACTTCTGTCTAAACCCAGTTCTAATTTGCAGGTCGACTGTCTATTCAACGTCTAGTTTTGGTAGATATTGTGGCACCAGAACCTCATTTTCTGTCTTGTGAAAAGCAGCAAACTGATAGTAATACCAACTTTCCTTCATATTTACCATTCACAATATGTGACCCTGGCACTGATAGAGCACCTGTGTGTTTAACCTATTATTTTGGGAACCCTTCAAACCCTCTGATCCCACACTGCCCAGTCCTTTTGTCTAAAACAAAAACATACAAAATGATTTTTTTTTTTTATTGTAGAAGGGAAAACAAAGAGCTGCTGAGTTTCTAATGATAATGTATGTAAATCTTATGACAGTTTCTCTCCCATCACAGTTTTATGAAGTAGGAAATTAGTTCTGGTTTGTTCTTGACAAACAGAAAATGGATTTAGCTTCCACATTTTGCATATTTATTCATGAGTTGCAAGTTGCTGAAAAGAGTGGTCCTGCCCATTAATGGATGGGCTATAAAGAGTTGAATATTAAAGCTGCTAATTAAATGCTGACTTCCCCCATACACCTCCTTTCCCCTCTCCTTCATAGTGCATCTGACTCAATGTTGAGAGGGTGACAGATTTTATTTTCATCCTGCTCATGATTCGAGGTTAAATCCTCGTGTCCTAGAAGAAAATGATTGAACTGCATTAGACTCAGCACAGCTGAGATTTCCAGGGAGCCTTGCCGTAGCCTCCCTTGTTTCCAAGCATCTGTTCAACTTCTTGATGCTGCTCAGATGTTGCTACAGTTAGCTATGATTTTTGAAGGCCTATCATCCAGTAATGCTATATTTAATTTGAAGAGGAGGATCGTTACAGGTGCTGGATGTTTGCAAAACTTGGGTATTGCCCCTGCTGCGTGTCTGCCCAGGGAGACGTGTGTGGGTCAAAGCGAAGTGTCTGACCCTGCACAGAGTTGCAGCTGGACTCAGAGGTCTCCATTCTGCTGAAGGAGCATTAAAGACAAACACAGAATTTCAGAGAGAGATTGCACTGCTCTTATCAGTTCATAACCCATTTTGTAGGTTCCCATAAATACGTGCTTGCTTAATGGCTAACTTGTTTGTGCCAGTACTAGTTGTGTTGGGTGAAGAAACTAAAAGCAAAATAACAAAATAACAGTGCAGATGTTTCCTCACTTCTGTAAGTGACAGATTTCTGCATCTAAGGTCACTATTTAATGTTTTAGAACACTTTCAGGGATTGGAGCATGACCACTTCTGTTGTTGTAGCGTGTGTTTTCAGGTGGTTTGCTAACACAGTTGCTCACCTGTGACTGTAACTTGCAGCCCAGTCCATCGAGCAGCGGCTGATGAAGATCGATCACACAGCTATCCACCCTCACTTACTTGATATGAAGATCGGCCAAGGGAAATACGAACAAGGATTTTTCCCAAAGTTGCAATCGGATGTATTGGCAACAGGACCCACCAACAACAAGTAAGCACCGGTGTTTATTTTTTGGATTTGAAAGCAGGTTTCTCATATGAAAGATCCCCATTGCTGGACAGCAGTCCTAATTTTGGATGGCTTCTGACCAGTCTGATGAACTCTAGCAACTCTTTCCATTTCTGATTTGTATGGACTGTGATTTTGAAGTTATAGCCATGGTTTGGGTTATGTTAGAAAGAATTAGGCTTGGTTTTGGGAATATTCCTGAGTACTGTTTTCTGTTGAGTGGTAGGTACTGTGTCTTCTCATACATATTTTAATCATTGCTGTAATAAAATTCATTCCTTCACTGTTTTGCACTGAATAGGATAATTTGGAAACCCAAGCCAACATTCAGATTCTAAAAGCAATTTTGGTGTTGAAGCCTCCACATCATCATGCAGAATGAAATTAATGCCTGCTCTATTCCTCTCTTTTCTTTGTTATTACATGCCCCAAAGATTTTTATAGCTCTCTTTCAGTTTCTGCACTGGAATAATGTGAAAGAATAACTTGGTGAGGGTGGAGAGTATGTGGTTCTGTAGTTGCATTGCTCTTCTGAGTCCAATAGGGTTCTGTAGTGCGCTTTGATATGAAGGTAGGAGTACCTACAGCTCTGGAATTGAGTATGTCATTACATAGTTGATTTGCCGAATGTAAAATGAGACCCAAAGCAACTAATTCACATTTATGCAGTCATAATGTAAACTAAGTTCTGTAAGTTACTTTTTTTTTTTCTTCCCTCAAGACCCAGGAAAGAGCAGAGTTTTCTACCCCTTCAAAAATGGCAAACTTGTGCATCAGTGATTACTACTTCATTAAATTATTAGCTCAAGCCCTCACTTCCCGTTTCTGTGGTAGGTCAAAATGTGAGAGCACAGTTAAATCTGAGAGCTCCAAAGTCTACAATTGTCCAAAGGCTAAAGCTAGCCCTTGTTCTAGACAGGTGCGTGCTCACATGCTGCTCTGAGCTCCTCTATGAGGTGCCCACTCAATTCTATTTATACACCTTCTGTGCACCCCAGTGCTAGCTAATCCCTTTTTAATAACCTACTAGGAACGAGACTTGCAAATTATAAGGTATCCATAAGCTCTGAATGTTTAAAGAATTGTAATTATTTAAAAGAAATTAAAAATAATTAAAAAAAAAAAAACAAAAAAAAAACAACCAGAAGGAGGAATGTATATTTCTAAGTTCCTTTGTTTGCAGTCTTCTGAAAACCAAGACAAAAGTTTGTGGGTAGTGGTCCCTTGAGGAATGGAGATTTTTTCATCTTGTGGGATGCGGTTTTTAGCAGTCTACCTTTTTCCCTTATGGTGGGTTTTAGTTTTACACCAGCCTGCTCGTATTTGCTTGTATCTTCTGGCTCTATTGCAGAATCTTAGTCAATCTATGAATAAGCATCAATTAAAAATAGTTTTTCTTATGCTTTCTGTTAGATCGGTACCTATTCTAAGATGCGACTTTAACTTCTTGCGTGATAATTTTGATTTAAATAGCTGGTTTTGGTCTTCAAATTGCAGGATGTTTCAGAATTTGTAAGTACCAAAATCCCATTACTTACCACAAACCAGTGTCAAAGTGACAAATATTTGGCATTCCCCCAGTTGTATATTGCCAAAAAGGTTTGTAATTGGAAAATGTCAAGACCATCTGTTTACATCTTTCTGCTTCCTGGCTTTATATGTGGGCAGCTGAGAGGACTCTTTCTGTCTCATTTAAGACACGTAATTCTGCTGAATTTACACCCATGTATAAAACAGATAGCCTTTTCATGCTCTCTGCAAATACAGCGTAATTCTTGTGACCACAAAATCAATTGAAGTGTGGCCTTCCATTAATTTGAATTTCCCGGTGTATGCTACTTGGAGATACTTTATACTTACGTGTGGGACTGGGCCTTTGCATATGGGGATGGGAGAAGAGAACATTTCAGCTAAATTCCTAGGTGCCTCAGCTGTAGCTGTTGTGTATGTTCATAAAGTTAATGCAAAGGATATTGCTACGTAGATGAGAATTGTTTTTGCAGACTTCAGTTCTACATAGCAAATTTTGTTCTTGATGTTGTAAGGAAGCATGTTGCATCAGTTGCTGCTGGACAGAGGCAACTAAACCAATTCAAAGCTGTTTGAATGAAAACTTGTCCTCAGTGGCCGGCAATCTGATTTTTAATGCTTCCCTTTTGGGGTAGCTAAACTAACAAATATATAACTAGAGTTCATAACATCATCTAGCTATTCCCCTCCTGTAACCTAGGAGAGCACTGGAGATACCTCTGTCAGTTACTGTGGTGTATTTATAATGTATTGTATCTAAATCAGGAATATAATGCAAGGAGCAAACATTTATAGTTTTAGTTCTATATCCTATATGTGATCCCAAAAAACCACATTGCCAGGACCGGCAGAATTTTGTTTGGGAGAGGAGGCGTCTGGTCCTTGCTTGCTAGGCGTGGAGAGCTGGCCTTGGGGACAGAGGGAGGGTTGACAGTCATACTGGATCTCTTCCACCTAAACATAGCTGGAAACAAACGTGGGTCACATTACCATGTGTAAGCGTTAAAACACCAAAGTCTGTCATACAAGTGAAGTCCAGTGATGTTTCATCTGTCAGCCCACAGCCATGCTCAGCAGCATGCTTTGCCCCACTTCTGTCACTCTGCTGCCGCCTCACGCTTCCCCTCAGGATGTCCTTTAAAAGACTGAGCAAGGGGGTGAACCTGTGCTCCTCTGTCCCCAGCCAGCACCACACTGCTCGCTGCTTTCTCTCACCAGCTTGGTCATTTGTGGGTCAGGAGAACAACTCCTCTAACATTCGCTCCTGTTCTTCGCAGCTTTCAGACTACGTGTGTCTGCTTGGTATCATTAGGGCTGGTCTTCACCTCTTTGCCTGTTCTGGTCAGGAAACATTGGCTTGCTCAGCTAAGCAGGAATTTTACAGAGTATAATTCCAAACTTCAATTTACTGAAAATAAATGAAAAGTTTAAAACAAGCAAATTAAAAAAAAAAAAACAAAACCCAAACAAACAAAAAAACCCCACCCCAAACCCCTACCCCCGTAAAGCTGGAGAATAGGCTCCTAGTTTCCCTAATCAGGTTTTTCATCAAAACCGCCAGAACATGGAAAGACATTAACTGGAGAATATGCAGATCTAAACTTCAGCAAATATAACTGCTGTATCCAAATTATTTCTTAAAAAAAATACTATTTTTCTGTAAAGAGAATTTATCTCAGAAAACAGAAATTAAAAAAAGAAAAAAAAAATCCCATTCTGTCCTCTTTCCCATCAGGCAGCAATGTCCCACTTAAGGGACTCACTCTGCACTCAACATCTTCAATACCTTCTCCGCATCATGGGAAAACCTCCTGAATCTACAGAGAGCAGCTGCAGCTTCCATCCACAGCGGCCCATCCACGCTGCTCTAACCTTGTAAAGTAGTGACTTCTGCAGAAGTCCTCCTGGAAGGCGTCCCAGGAGAAAACAGTCTGCAGTCCCTCAGGCAGTTTGTCTATTATTCTGGAAGAGAGCTGTGTTTTCCAGAGTCCTTTCCTTTTTCAAACCTCAGCACCACATTGTGGTGTTCCCCTCTTCCTTCCCTGTGTGCATTTTCTGCCAGGCTTTTAAAATTGTAGCTGGGACTGTACTGGCTGATGCATTTGCAATGATCCAGGAGAGGAATTTGAATGACAAAAAGCCAAGCTACATAAACACTTCATGGGTTTTTATTAGCTAATCATTAAATTATGGTGAATATGCTTACAGTGCAAAATTACAATGAAACAAGCTGTGTTTTCAGTCTAATTGATTACCTTGTAACTTAATTTGTACTAAGAAGCTTGATAAATGAGACTAAATATTGCAGAGGAAAACATCAATTGCACACCAAGCACTGGAATATATTTGCATTCTGGCAATTTGTAGTGAATGCCTGCGAAGAACAACTGAACTGATGTTTATTTTCTTAATTTCTTTTGGTTTTCTATACTTAGTTACACATTTACAAAATCACTTAGATTATACTTTTTTGCGCTTCTCTTTATTTAGCCCTGTTTTTCCCACCTTCTTTATCTGCACCTCGTTTTCCGCCTTGCTTGCTTCCCTGAGCAGCCTGTTTTCGCTTTCCTGCCCTGGCCTGCTTCTCACTCCTGAGCCCTCTCACTTGTATCCTGGCTTCCTGTGAGCTTCATGCTTTTGTCTGTCCTCTGCGTCCTACCTGACCTGCAGCGATCGCCAAAGGAGAGCGCGATTCAAGCCTTCAAGCACAGATCCTGCTATACTTGGGCTCCTAACCTAAGGCTGTCGCTAAGTGGTGCATGGCTCTTACCCACAAAGCATATTACAAAAGCATTTGTCTGCTTTCTTCACACATTTGTTCCTGCGCTGTGTTTTGCTGACCTCACTCCTGTGTCAGTATTTGTTTGTAAAAATCACGCATTAGGAGTGTATGAAATTGGTTCATTTTTGTTCTCCAGTTTATGGCACAATTTGGGGGGTGCTGTCTTCTGGCCTCCATCAAGTAGTGAACTACCTAGGGTTGATCGGCCTGGTGCTCTGGTTATCCTCATTTTTAAATAGGACTACAGTTTTCTTATTAGCGTTAATATCTGTTAGTGCTTTTAAAGAAAAAATTATGTATATAATGCAAAGTGGTTGCTGAATCTCAGTATGATGGAAGAATTCATTCTGGTTTTAACTAAATTATTTTTTGTATGTGAAATGGTCTGTCTCTTGTAGTGAATGCTTCATATTATAGGGCTTTTTCTACCTCCCTGTCTGTTGGGTACTGTTTTAAGGCTGGCTGTCTTCAATGAAGCACTTTTTTTTTTTTTTTTTTTTAATGAAAGCAAACTATTGCATTTTCAAATAGCATCTCTGAGTAGCATCTCTGCAGTGCGTCTAAGTGAGCAAGAAATGAGTCAGTAATGAGCCATCCACACACAACACTGATGCTATTTAAACTTTGCGCCTAGTAAAAGCTCACATTTTACAGATGAAAGCCTGAAACAAGCAGTTTCTCTACATTAAGTAACCTAATAAAGCAAACCACTGACAGGTGCAATGATAATATTAACCACTTGTGTTCAAATACATTAATTTTCAAGAATAAAATGTGACTGAAAATCTGTGCTTAAAAATGATTTCTGAAATAAGAACTATGTGCTATGAGGACTTGGAACCTGATGCATGAGTCCCGAGTACTGATCCTCTGCTCAACTGATGCAAGCTGGTAAAAGGGCAATAAACTTCTTTCAGTTAATATATCATTTTAAAGTAGCCTTGCAGAATTAAAGTTCACTGGGGAAAATGTGTGTCAAATCCTTGCATCCTCTATTCTGTTTACTCTCCCCTGAACAATGTTACTGTCTCAAGGGAGTTTGCAAATTAAATACCACTTAGGCCACTGGTTTGAAAGGGTTTAAGAGGTCGGGCTGGCAAATCGCTACCGCTGTTCCTTGCAGAAGATGTCGATTGTAGGTACCACGCTTCAAAAACACTTCTTTTCATATGATCTGAGAAGACAGCCTGTCAGTGCAAGACCACTCTCTGCAAGGCATTTTGCTATTTTATGTTCACCCATTCAGCAGCTTCAAAGTTTTCCTGGTCAGCCCTACAGCAGAGATGAAAAAGGTGCATTAATCTCTGTTTGAGCCTTCATCCTCCTTACCATGGAGCAGTGTGTGCAGAGCAGAGTGACAGTGCAGAACCCCTCCCCTGTCAGCCCGTCCACGATCAGGTAGAGATCTGTTTCAACCTTCCTTCTAATTTGTTTGATCCAGCATGTGTTTGACTTGGAATCTCTGTGTAGTCCCACACAAACTACTTCTCAATCCAAGCAGATGACATGTGCAGTCCATGTGTATTTAATGTGTGCAGTCTGCTTCTATGCTTGAGGGGGATTTGGTGGAAGGTGTAGAGCAGCTGTGTGCTAATT
This sequence comes from Buceros rhinoceros silvestris, assembly GCF_000710305.1. Taxonomy (NCBI): domain Eukaryota; kingdom Metazoa; phylum Chordata; class Aves; order Bucerotiformes; family Bucerotidae; genus Buceros; species Buceros rhinoceros. The sequence continues at coordinate 19,762 of NW_010393458.1, read as the reverse complement.
TGTGAATACAGAAACGCAGTCAGGTAACTCCTGTGGTGGGTGGAAGGATATAGCTAAAAGGTGTATCGTTGTAACTTGTAGACATAAGTAGCAGTCTGCTCAAGGGATGGTCTGTATGAGGAGATTTAGGTTCTGCTCTACAGACAAGTGCATTTGTCTCCTTCCATGTCTCTGTTTTCACTGTAAATAGATGGTAAATTTTGATAGTGATTTTCATGGTGATGGCGGAATTGGTTAAATCTGTCTGGGAATGAAGGTCCTTAGCAGCATGTTGCATTTATTGCAGTGTATATCCCACCTGTTTCATCCATATCTGGTTTGGATAGAGATAATTTTTTCATTTTCCGTGCAGCTTTAAAGGGTGGTGGGGGGGGGCAGCAAGAAAAAGTAAGAGGAAGAGAGAGGTGTACGCGTGATTGCGGTACAGTATGGCCAGTCCCTGGCGTGAGGCTGCTGTTTTGCTAGGTTGGTTTCTGACAGTTCAGCTTTGATACTGACTACCTTAATGTTTTTATTACAGAAATTAAGCATCACAGGTTAAGTGTCATATTTCCAAGTGTCACCTTTACATTTCCCCCAGCCTCTGCAAGTCTATTCCTGTGCTCGTTGGGTCTAATTTGATATTAAACAATACTGACCTCACTGTCTTCAGGTTAAAAGGGTCTTATTTGAAGGTGCCTTAATTCCATTTCTCTGTTGAACAGAGCAGAGTCTTTCCTGGTCCCTTGCCTGAAATATCACTGCCTTTTTGCAGTCCCCGGAGGTGAAGAGTGTTCATCTTTGAACATGGGAGTTAGATAAGGGCAGACTACCAAAATGAGCCTTTTCTCCCTTCTCCACGTAGGCAACTTGTCCCAGGGCTCTCTGCAATATGCTGCCTGAGCTGCGGCTGCCTTGTCCCCAGAGATCTGGTGCTTGTAGCAACGCCTCCGCTGTGACGAATGAATGAAACATGCCGGTAGTCCCTGTTCATGGCTCTACAGGCAATAAATAAAGGGAAGAGGACATTTTGGGGGTCCAAAGGAGAACTTGGGCAGCACCTAGGCTGGGCCACAGCGCTGTGTGCACTCCCAGGTAGGTGCCTGACAGCTCGGGGCTCATCCTCCCAAGGCAGACACCAGCCAGGAGGGCTTCATCTCCTCTGACATCTGCTCTACAGGGACATGGATGGTAGTGGTTTAGCTGAAAAGCCCAAGACTGAGCACTGACAACAAGTAGGCATTTGCTCATGTGAGTACAGCTTTCCTCGCTGGTTCAACAGAACCAGGGCTGAGGTGCGAATTAGGCAACAGCTGACAGCAGGGCTGGAAGAGACAGAGCAAAGGAGGTGGTGTGGCCACTGGGGTGGGCTTTTACCCACCTTAAAATCACTTTGACTGAAGGGAGGTTGCAATCTCTGTTGATGAAAGGGAACGGTTATTGTAATATTGAAGCATTATTTTGGGAAAATTCTATGTGGTCCAATAAAGAAAAGGCTTTACAAGATTTAGCTGCTTAATCCTACTTATCTGTTGTTAGATCTTCACAAAATCTCCCAGAGGGATATTCAGAGCAGCATCTGAATGCACAGACCTCGCCCATTGCCCTGGCAGCTCATCTTCCTAAGTTTAGAGGTTGAGGAAGAGGGAGCCCACAGCTCAACGTGTGTGTAATCGCTCCAGCTAATGAGCAAGTCTTTTTTTTTTTTTTTTTAATAAATGCCCAATGATCTTTACATTTATATGCTTAAAATAGTTCTGATTAATAATCTGAAGAATGGTCTGTGCCTTCTCCCAGATGGAGTACAGGGCTGAAAATGCTTTAATGATGGTGTGATTATTCTGTGGCTTTCATTCTGCTTTCACCTTTAGCGAGATGTTCCCTCAAAGGATGCTTTCAGCCATTCTTATGTCTTTCAGTAACTGCAGAAATGCAGGTGGAGAGGGATCCAAGCTTTGTCTAGAATTCAGAAAATAGCGTATAAATCAAAGCAGAAAAATATGATACAGATAATATTTGATCTATAAATTCCAATGTATAATTGGCATTCTGTTGAGTGAAATGTAAGTGTGCTACTGAGTCGAGTAAATGGAAGGTCTCCAGAGACAGGTAGCTAAAGTCACTTTTATGTTTGCTATCCTCTGTTTGAGGGGTGGGTTTTCTGCTGCGTTTCTGCTTGTTAAGATTATTAAAATACAGAGTTTTATTTTCCCCCTCTCAGTCATCTAATGAGGTGGTGGGTGTTGCTTTTGGAAAACAAAAAAAAGTGGTGACTTGTTAAACTCACTGGCTGTATATTTTTAAGACTTCTGAGGAGGTGCAAAGACATGTATGTCAATAATGTAATCCTCTGAGAAGGTATCTGCTTTTGCTGTGCGCCTATTGGGCTGGTTTGTTTTGTTACCAGAGACTTGAGGCTAGATTGCTTTAAAAATAAGTTTCTTTCTATATGGGACGGTGACATGCTGACCCATAATTACATGCTGACCCAAGTGTTTATCTCTTCCTTTGTACTTGGTTTTTTTTTATGTTACTTGGGAGGTTATTTGATTTGGCTATAAAAACTATAGTTCCTGTGACTCTTTAAGCTTTTTATTGATGTGGATAGCCAAAGTTTGTACTTTGGCTGATCCACAGGAGGGGATGGTGGAGACAGCTAGGGACATGTATGCAAAGTCCTTCTTTCTGAAAATAGGAGTTTGGTTACCAGGGGTCACATCCCTTGGGTCAGGTTCCCCTCCCTATGCATGCCCAAGGGCTTGCTGGACATGTCAGGACCCAGGTCCAGGTCTGTACAAAGGTTTATTCCAGGCACACATTCGTCCATGTGTTGCCTGCTGAAACTCCTTGCCCAAGTAGTTCAGATCCTAGGTCCTATTTGAATATGCTCCTGTTTGGGGTGTATACAGAAATAGATGGGTGCGGAGTCTGGAGACTGCCGTCCCTACCGATGCCACCTGTGTGGAGAGGGCTCACTAAGCACACAGTTCTGTCTTTGATGCAGGGGCCCCTAGGTTTCCCTCTGTATAGATCTGTCCCCACGGATTCTGTCACTTGAGCACCTGTAGAAAAAGCCATTTCAGAGCAGTTGTTCTGGTCTGGTGCCCAGCATGGTCACGTCAGTCTGGAGTAGAGTGGCCAGGATGGAGACAGGTTTTGGAGTGTCACTTTGACTGAAGTATTGAGGTTGGGGAGTGTGTGGTGGTGGGGTTTTTGTGTGTTTTTTCTTTTTGTTTTCTTCCAGATTTAGGTTATCGCTTCAAATGCCCCCAGGCAGTTTCCTCTTGTAGGTAGTGCCTTATTCAGATGTCCCACCAGGCACTGGAGCTGGAGCAGTACCCAGGGCAGGCCTTGTATTCTGCTTCACCTTGGTTTTGCTCTTTAACTTCTGAATGCAGGAGAGAGGCAGAACAGATGACTTCATGATGTGACTGAAAGGCTATACACTTAGAGGCTTTTTTTTTACTGTATTTAAAAGATAATTTTAATAAACACAACCACAGTAATTAAGTAATATCATTCTGAAGATACAGGTTTCATGTGCATTGAGAAACTTATTTTCAATGCTTGATAGGTTGCTTTATACACTGTTATTTCAGCTTTCTCTTATCAATAAAATATTAAATTCATTATTCTCTGCACCAGTCAAGCATTTTCATTTTCAAGGATTTGACAGAAGGCTATGGTGTTGTTAGAAATCCTACAATCAGACTAGAAATTCCTTGGGACAGAACTATCTTGTTTTGTGTTTTTTATAGTACTTGGCATAAAGGAGTTTGGCACTTGGAAGCTTTAAAGTTGCTTGGTTTCAAACCTGGTTACCAAGGGGCTGCTTTCAGGCAACAGCTTCAGATGAGGAAAAAATTCAGCTGAACATATGTGAACATGTAGGAAAAAACCACAGGCTTTCTGTGGTATTTCGAAACCTGATATAAAAAAAGATACGGTGAAGATAGCAACGTGATTAATCCCAGGAACATTAATATTGTTTATAGCCTTTAGATACAGGTGCACCAAATATCACAGTAGTTACAATCACAATGAGAACTTGCTCCGAAATGATTCCTGGAAGTACCGCAGGAAGTGGAGAAAGAAGTACCACCTCTCGCAAAATAAGAAAATCTTAGAAGCTGCTACTCAAAACACATCACTGTATTTGGTTTGTTCCTACAAACACCATCTTTATCAGACTTCAGCAAACGCAGCAAACAGTGGTGTTGGGTAATTAAGCACAGCAATTTACAGGGTGGTAGCATCAATGTTGTGGCATGACCTGCATTTCGGGTAACACGGGAGCTCTCACTGGAGACCTTGTCAGGCAGCGGGCACATTTCCATCAAGGCTTTTGTCCATTGGCTGCGCGCTGGCATGTCACCTGCCAGGCAGTTTCCCACAGGAAGGTCAGATGCCGGCTTGCACCTGTGTCTACTGCAAGGTCCAAGTTTGTGCTTTCACCTCTCCTGCTGCAGACCTGTTGGATGTCCTCTGGCTCCTGATCCAGGCCTTTCCTCCTGATTTTACTTTTACTCATCTGTCTTCCCTCTCTCTGACTTCCCAGCCGCTGGGCCAGTCGCAGCACCACCACGCAGCGGAGGAAAGACCGCCTGCGGCAGCACTCGGAGCACATCGGGCTGGACAATGATTTGAGGGAGGTAGGTGGCGTCGTCTGTGGGCAGCACGAGCTTGTGATCCAGGAGGTGAGGTTTGGACAAACGATGTGTTACAACTTGGGGCAGTTTTGTAGCTGCTGTAAGGTTTGTGTGGGTCTCTGTAGCCATTTAGATGCTTCTTGTCACCGATGCTGTACAACTACAAAGCATACAACAGTAGTAAAATACTTTGATTATTTTGGAATAAGACAGCCCATTTGTCATCAGGAAAATGTCTTACCCTAGTTGTGTAACTGCATGCAGAGAGCGGAGCTCTGGTGCCTGCCTGGGAGCAGCTGCTGAGCTTTGGCCAGGCTGAAGGTCTCTGGAAAAGGGAAGTCCTTGAATAAATGTCAGCACTGTAGAGACGAATGAGGCAGGGCTCTTTCTTTTTTAAAGGGGTTTTTTTTTCCCTCTCTTGCATAGATTCCTGACATGAGTAAGCCTATTTGAAAGGTCAAGACTTTGGGGCCTTTTTATGCCTAAAGCTTGGAAACTCCCATGCCTCTTGTAAATGTCAGTCACATACATGCATTTCTTTCCCTTCTTTTCAGTTTCTCGTCCTTCACTAAGTATTTTCTGCCATATTTTTCCGTTGATGTCCATGTGCTTCTTTTGTATGTCACTAGCAAAAATAAAGCATTCATGCTGTTTTGTGGTAAATCTTGCTGAATAATGTTGGCCGGTGTTGGCATTCACCCTCTGAAAGAACCTGAACAAATGAGCGGGCTCTTGAACTGCAGCTTCAAATGTTGTTTCATGGAAGCACAACAAAACAGCACTTGTACTTATTTGTTGCTATTTTTGCTAGTGTGGCTTTGCAAGTATATTCTAAACGTTGCCTCCTGTGTATATCTCAGCAGAGCCTTTTCAATACTTTGTCATGTATTTACTTTCTTTTTGGCTGTGGATCATATGCATGCTTCTTTTGCTTTGTCTCCTCTTTCTTTCTGGCCATTCTGCCATTGGGGCATCTGCCTCCTCTTAGCCATCGGAGGAGCTTTTGCTTCGTCAGAACTCAATGGCCTTCTGGGAGTGGGATCAGGGACCACCCCCTCCTGCACGGCCTCCTAAAAAATCCTTCTCTGAGTGCTGCCTGGTATGTTTTAGTTTTTCTTGTTGAAAGCTGCTTTTGAGATGTTCTTAGCGTGAGGAACAGCTGTCTTCACTGCGCCTCAAACCTCTCCCTTTCTCGTAGAGTATGAGCACGTCCCTGTAGTGCTTGGAAGTGTGGTTATAATCAGAAAAGTAGCTGGAAATCAGCTCTAGGCTCCCATGCCAGTTCGCTGGCAAACATGACTCCTCCAAGGCTGAAAGACAAGAATTTTGGCTTGCTTCATTTTTTTTTCCCCACCTGGGACTTCTCACCTGGTAATTCAGCTTAGGTTGTCAAATGCAAAAAGCTTGCTTTCTGACTGATGGATCATCGCATCCCAGTGTGGAAGAGGGTGGTGGTGTGTAGATGCAGATGAATAGGTGAAGGGCAATCAATTGGTTCTCTCATCCCACCCTTATTCCTCTCTTGAACTTGCAAAAGTTAATAACTTCTTATTTTTTATTTGTAATAACAAGACATACAATGAATAAAGTAAGGTTATCCCTGGTTTGTACTCTTCAGAATATAACCGCACTTTGCATTTTATTTACCCTTTATGTTTAAGCAGAAACACTAGATTTCCTAATTCGATATTCCCTGTATTACTCTTTCACTGTTTTTGTTGCTAATTTTTGCACTGAGTTAGATGGCAGCCCTTGTGAGATTGCTTGCTGAAAACCACGCTTTCATCATATGTGATTTTTTTTTTTTCTTTTTTTCTTATTCCCACATGTAGTTTTTCAGCTATATTTAAGTCCTTACAGTATTGGTGAAACTGTAATTACCTAGAAGAGTACTTTTGTTGAATGCAGCTTTCCATGGCAGAATCCTACATTCTTGTCTGACCTGTTGGACTGATGTTAAGTGGTTCTCATCCAAATTTTGCATTGAAAAAATTCAGTTGTGACAGAAAAACTGTTCTCCCTCATAAAATTAAAAAAACCAAAAAACTCCCAAACAAGTGAGCTATTTCAGTTACCTTGAAATGTTTGGATTTTTATTTTGGTTTTCCTGATCCAGTGGAAGGTGACCCTGCCCATGGTTGTGAGGTTGGAACTAGCTGATCCTTAAGGTCCCTTCCACCCCAAACCATTGTGTGATTCTATGAAATAAATGATTTTCTCCCCAGACAGAAAGTTCTAAGGATGCAGCAGCCATAGTGACCTCTCAGTTCCCCAGAAACCCCAGCCAGCAGCAGCGCTGTCATTGGAGGGATGTCATCCGCTCCTCCTGGGGGAAAAGCGGTCATTGTCACGAACCATGCTCCACAGAGGCAGCATTTACTGGATAAAAACATGCTACGGGAATGGGCCATTCCCGCACCAGGCTATAAGCGCTGTGTTTCAAAGCTTGGCAACACTCTATTATTTTTTTTTTTTTAACAAAAACTTTATGAATAACGCTTGGACAAATTTTTTATCAACTTCTCATTTGCACACCTAAACATGGCCCACTTCTTTGCTTTGCTCAGCGTGTAGCCCTCTCAATGGTGTTGGGGGGCAGAGGGCACTTGTGGATTGGTTCAGGGTTTTTGGCTTAACAAAAAAAAAAAATCAAACCAAAAAACACCCCACCCTTGAGCAGCAAGGCAGTAGAGCAGGAAGGTTTAGAAGTCATTTATTATAGCTTAGATCTTTTTCTTAAGGAGTATGCTAATTTTTGTCTGTACTTCTCAATTACCACCGCACAGAAAAAACACGAATGATCCTAAATGTCAGCTTTATTTAAAATGAGCTTCGCTTGTAATTAAGAAGTTGATTGAGAATAAAATCAAGTCTCGTTTTGCCCACATGAACTATCCAGATGAAATGTAATGGATGAAAACTTTCTCCTTCACTAAGTGTATTTCTGCTTCTTGTAATTTATTTTCAAAGGATTTTTTTTTCAGTTCGTGAATAGTCTGGTCACAAATTAGACAAATGGCTTTTTAAATTTTTTTTTAAAGTGAGGGATCAAATAACAATGGAAAGAAACTTGGTATTTTGACTTTATTGCTGAATGATGGTATTGCACTTTTATGCACTTGCTGTGGCTAACTTCGTGCTAGAGGCTAACAGCACAGTTCACTAGCTAACATCAATTGTTTCAGTTCCACGCAGGAAAATATCTTGCTTTTTCTGTTGTCAAAAAGGGAGCATTCCACTTTTCCAGCCCAACACCTAAACATCAGACGAATCATGATTTTGCTCCTAGATTAACACTAGCTCATTACTTTTCACCAGTGTTTGCTTGCCTAGAGTTAGGATAAGGAGAATCCCTCTGATTTGTAATATCTAAAATTATTCTGCTTATTTTTAGAAATACATGCAGGAGGCGAGGAGTTTAGGGAAAAATTTAAGGCAGCCCAAACTTTCAGACCTCTCTCCAGCTGTGATTGCGCAGACCAACTGCAAATTTGTGGAAGGATTACTGAAGGAATGTCGCCTGAAGGTAGGTCCTCCCCTTGCTTACACTGAACCTGAATAGCATCTGCAGGTGGTGTCCTTCACATCTGGAATGGCACTGGTCTGTTGGTGTACCAGGCTGTTGCAGGGTGGACGTCCCTTTACTGCTATGTTTTTCGACTGCTACAAAAGACAGTATTATCACTCTTCTGTTTATGCAGTCAAAGTTGGTGGAAAGAGTAAAAAGGACAGGAAGGAGCATCGGCATGATCAGACATCTTAGGGAGGATTACCTTTAACTGTTAGTATTTACATGTAGCCTGAACAGAACAGGCTGAAGACCTGGGTCAAAAGGGAAGTGTTCAGCATGTGCGACTGTTGTGTGCAATGTTTATGCAGAGCAAACGAACTACAGCAGTTTCTAATATTAAAAAAGCTTTCATAGCCATGGAAAAACAACATCTTTGTGTCATTTACCATTGGTGGTGTACTGCTGCCTGAGTCTTAAACTTTAATAGATGTAAGAAGAAGAAAATCACATATTGAGTGAGACTGAAAATGTATCTAGCTCTGTACTCTGGTTTTGATACCAGATGGTGATAGTTCAACAGTGTAGGAATAGGGCAGTAGATAATGGGTATAGAAATAGGACAGTATGGAGTAATCGTGCAAACAGGTTTTTTATTACTATTCTTTTTAATTTGCAGTCATGGTAAAGAGATTTGAAATTTCTCTAGCTGGACCATTAGATTAGGTCTGGTCCCTAGCTAAAGCATGTTTAAGTAAACTCACCTATAAATGATGTCACTTGTTGGATAACATTCTTAGAAACCTTTAGGGAATTTTTTTTTAATAGACTAAACGCATGTTGGTAGAGAAGATGGGCCATGAAGCAGTGGAGCTGGGACATGGAGAAGCCAACATAACAGGTCTGGAGGAAAACACGTTGATTGCTAGTCTCTGTGATCTGCTAGAAAGAATCTGGAGCCATGGTCTGCAGGTCAAGCAGGTTGGTAACAGGAAACTCAGAACTTTGTGCATGCAGTGCTCCAGCAAATACTGAATGCCACCTCTGCTTTTTAAGCTGCTACTCAGTGGTGTCATTCCAACATAAAGTGGGAGGTATCTTTGGGCTCAGAGTCCCTGGTTCATATCTTGGAGGGTTTGAGGAGTTTGGGGAGTTTGGTTTATTTGAAAGGTACCTCTGGAAATTGCAATTACGTTGTTGTGTTTGGTTTCTTCTTTCAACCTTGAGAAGGGAAAGGTGGGAGAAGGACAAAGAAACAAGGCAGGTGGTGTGACTGTTAGGTCAGTGGGCTGGTCCTCTCCTCTTCCTGAGGTTTCAAGGCCCAAGAGAGAAGGACTGATTGTCACTACTGAACATGCCATCCCATTATTTTGCTGTGTTCTTTTGCCTCTCTTCTTTCGCCTGATTTGTTTAAAGCTATGTACTACGTACTCAATTTTCAGGGGAAATCTGCTTTGTGGTCCCATTTGCTTCAGTACCAAGAGAGAGAAGAGAAGCAAGAGCATAATGCAGAGTCCCCAGGTAAGTACCTGGCAGTTGACTCAAGGAAGGGTCCATTGCAGCAAATTAACTTGGACCTGGGAGGAACAGTGTAACCACGCAAAATCCATGCAGGATTTTCATTGTATTTGCTTGCTAATATCACATTTGTATTTTGAGAGTTTCATAATCATTGTGAAGATGCTTCATTGACTGGACAAAATAGATTGACATCCTTGGAGGCAAAGGAACATATTTATTATCGCTGTCTGAAAAGTCACTTGATGCCTGTTCACTCCCTTCATTCCCTTCTAATCAGTACTGAGTGAGGTGGGAGAAGCAGTACTTCTGCAAGAGATGATTTCTGAAGGAGCTGAAGGTGTGGAGCTGTGGCTAAGGCAGCTGACATTTTTCTTTCAGTGAGCATAATCTCTCTCTGTGAATAACTCAATGTTCCGTAAATGTGAATAACTCACAATGTTCCATAAATCTTTACATCAGTAGATGGTGCAGTTCAGAATCCAGAAGTCTAGGTGCTGAGCTTATGATTTGGCTTGGCCCTTTATAACCACTACATTACTTCTGTGTGAGAGAGGCTGGTTTTCCGATGACCTCGAGATCTCCCTGCCCAGTGGCTGCTGCTGGGTATTCTAGTAAAAGTCACTGAACTTCAGTGGGTCATCTTCCAAGGACTCTCCAGTCCTCCAAATCCTGCACATGGGAGCTTGTGGGATCAGTTGTCAAAGACACGTCTATGGACAAACTAGTCTTGCTTATGAAGTTTCGTTACTAAGCTTCAGTGAGTAATGCACTAAGCAGTCTGGCTGGCAGGCACAAATTCCTGAGAGCAAAATGTGTCACCACAGAGCAATTTGATCAGAGTAGCGGAGCACAGACATGCATGGCATTCTTAGCATCAGCTATGCTACTGTAGCGTAATTTTGGTTGTGAGCTTTCCTTAGAAATATATTACTAATAAAACTCACCACTGTACAGATTTATGTTACTGTATTTCATGTACAAAAGCTTAATCTCAGAGTTCAGTGCTGGATTAAGGAAGGAACAGGTACTGTGTTAAGCACTGTTCATTCTCTCTACGTCTACATTTCCAGGACAGAGTTAGTGACAATGCACAGCAACATTACAATTACCAGCCACACTTGTTTTCCGCTCTATGTAAAACAAACGCATTGCAGACCATTACTGTAATTTTGTATGATCTTTATCTATTTTCCCCACTGTAGTTGCTGTTGGAACAGAAAGACGGAAGTCTGATACAGGAATTACTCTGCCTACTTTAAGGGTTTCCCTGATACAAGATATGAGGTATGCAATTTGTTTCCTACAGCATTAATTGTGTAGCATAAGGTAAAGATCCTCAATGGCTTTCAGTCTACAAAGCTAAGGAGAATAAAACCTTATCCTCAGCCCGCATTCAAATCTACGACATGTTGCCTTTTTATTTTGCAAAACTTTTTTGCATGTTCACTTGATTTATTTTAGCTAAAGGACAATGAAAAAAATACAAGTTTTACTGGGGTTTTTGTTTTTCTAGAGGGGTTCTTCTGGCAATAAAGCCAACTTCTACAAATAACGGCAGGTATATTGAATCCCTTGGTACTTTGAGTTTGTTACGTTTTGTTTGTTTTTAAATTGCTAATCAAGCAAATACAGTTGATAGACAAAGCAAAGGGGTATAAAAAACCTGCTCACGATGCCTGAGCAATATTCTTTCATTTCACTTAGCATTTTATGGCAGATAGTAATAAATGTACAAATTTAGAAATGTAATCAACCCAGTACTGGTTTGAGTTTGAAGCTGGGATGTGAAGTAGGAGCAGGTGCTCTGTAGCACACCACAGCCTGGCTCTGGAGAGCCTTTTAAGCAGTGTTGGCTGGGAACCAGAAGGATTAAGGAAGAAAACGAGGTGGAGGCTGGTGTGATAGCAACAGGCAGAAGTTCTTCAGGGCATCTCTTTGATCAAGTTGCTGCCAGGTCAGGCCACTGTTTTGACAGTTTGCTTGCCACAGCTAAGTACTGCAGTGGGGTAAAAGTGCCATGAAGAGATGGGAGGAGTAATGCAATAACACTGATCTGTAATCCTGCTAGCAGTCCCTAGTGATCCAATGTGTGAGGCAACATGAGAATTGTTTAATGTAATACCATGTCCTTCCGCCTTAAAATATGGCAAAAAATCTTACGGTAAAAATAAGATCTATTGCACATAGTTCACAAAAACATGATTACAGTGAGGTGATTTTTACCATGTGTGTTACTACAGATTTTTTTCTGATGTGAGACCTCACAGATTAGTCAGAATTTTCTGAAAGAAAATGACTGTACTTCCCAGCTGCAGCGTGCAACATTTTCACTTGATGCTGTGTAGTTTGAATCTTGTGCCCTGATTTTTAAAAATGTGACGTGCCACATAAGACTAAAACAATGTGCAAAAAAGGGAGGGAGAATATACCATGTAATTAGCAGTATAATGCCAAGAGGTCATTTTGAACATGTGTCTGTCATTTTAGTATCCCTCTCACAGGACGTGGCACCTATTTACTTAATTCAGTCCTGTGAGGCTGGTGAACATGTAGAGGGTCAGTCTGAGGAAAGGATAGAGGAGGATCTGGAGCGGAAACTCGCATGCCGGTAGAGGAGGTTGTGTGCGCTCGCTGCTGCATGCATGCATTTCGTCTTCCACATACTTCAGCTTGAGTAATGAAAACCCAGCACAGATCTGAGCTCTCTTGCCTGAATCTCAAGAGTGTTTCCACTGCTTTTCAGAAAAAAGGTACAGAAGCAGAACACTACCTTTTGTAATATCTTGGGTATTCGTGATTGTCCACAAACATGTCTGGTCATAGAAAATGCTGGGCAGATGGTGAGTTGAATCCGTCATCTGTAATCTTGTGGCATACTTTCTCCTGCTTAGAAGGAATGCTGCTTAATATTTGTTTGCACACACAGGTTTATGCCAAAGTTAAAAGGATGGGTGATTGTTAAATTGCCAGGGTTGTGGTGCTAACTGAACTAATGGCTAGAGGATTAAGCGTTGCCTTAAGCACGGCTTGGTTTTGATGGCTCATGCAAGGTTATGTAAACAACTTAAAAAGCAAGGCTGAATCACAGTCACGCTCTGAATGTGTGATGAGTCTAAGTTACAGGTAATATGGTGTGTCCTCTGCCGCTCTCACAAAGCCAGGCATGTGGTAAGGAAGATGCTCAAGATGTTTGTTTTGGGTGTCTGCACAGGAAGTCGCTGCACAGGGGTGTTTGGGGGTATGCCCTTCAGCCTTTTCCACAGCTGAGGATCTGCAGCATCTCTCACGACCCTCTTTCAGCTCCCCTAGAAACTCCTGCTGCAGCCTGCCTCCAGCATGGCCTCACCCCTCGGGCACATCACTGTGTATCTAGCTGGAGGAGGCAACTCCCTGACACCTTTGATCCAGCTGGGTTCCAGTTTCCGGTCCTTCCCCTCGGGCAAGCTCTTCGTTGCTACCAGTGCTTGCTTTCATGCCCGAGTCTGCCTCCCCTCCCAGGGAGAGCTTGCAGTTGAAGGACGCGAGCCCAAGGCACTGGGCTCACAGCAGTGATGCTTAACCTGCTGCAGCCAGAAGGAGCTGGGTTAACAAAGACCTGCTACCTACGCAGGACGAGCTAGTATGGCTGGTTTCTGACTGCACTGGGATGGAGAGCATGCACACCATCCTCAGGGGCATGGCGATCCCGAGCAGCTGCAACCTCTTCTGTCAGCACAGCTATTTGCAGAGGGTATGTCTCGCCATACCCCAGGCTTACATTTGACAGGGTAAATAGATTTTTCTTTATTTCTAACGAGATTAAAAGCAAGACCCAGCATAGGGAGTTGCATTGAAATTGCTTTTCAGTGTTCTGACAAGTGTGATGTGCGGTGGTGAGCATACAGCGCTTGTGCTTAGGTCACTGACAAAAATAGAGTTGTTCTGACTCTCGCAGCTGAGAGTGAAATAGATTTAAGCTCCTGAATGCTCTGTTCTGTTACATGCTGCTTTTGCTGACACCAAGATTGATTACCGGATCTTTTTAATGTCTCTGGCAAGCTGCATGGTTGCAGATCCTTATTTTTCACAAATGCATGTTTTATGCCAACCTGATCTGAAGCAGAAACAGGCAATGAAGGGGTACAGAGGATACATGGAATAAGGTTGAGCCCATCTGAACTTGAATCTTCTCACAGTAAAATAACACTCTACTCGGTGTTTCATATTAGATGTAATTCAAGCCGAGCACTGAGGGCGAAGGGGAGGGAGGACAATGTGCTTTGATCTTCCCATCTCAAAAAACTAGAAATGTCTGAGGAGAATGTCTCAACAGGAGGTAGTTGAGTGTAGTGTGCCTCTTATTATTAAGGACTCCTAGGTCGCCCAGCTATCTAGGCTGGAAGGTCTAACAGTGGCTGCCACACTCTGAGCCAGGAAGGACTTTCCAGTGCCAGGAGCAAGACCTTGGTAGGATTCAGCTGGTAGGCATCACTGCCGACAGAGGGAGACTGTTGAGCTTGCTTATGAAGGGCAAGGACTCGTAGGTAAGTGTAATCTGCCCTCCTGGGTTTATTTTACAGCTCACCAAGAGTTAGTGCTTCTCACCTGGTCCATCAAGAGAACTATCCATTGTCACATTAGGAAACAGGAGGAAAGTGTCTTTTTTTCAAAAATTTTTTTTTCCTTTTTTTATTTTCTTTCTTCTTTTTTAAGGTTGTTTTAAGTAACCTAGGTTTTGCCACTGGCAAGCTACCATTACTTGTATTGATTTTGTTTTTCTTCCTGATGGTGGTTCAGATATGTGCATACAGCACAGAACCACGTGATACAGACACCTCAGCTTGGATTGCAAAGGTAGACCTGTATTTTGAGAATTTCTGGTGGAGAACGGTGCTGCGGAGCTCTGTCTGGCATCCACTTCATTTGTGCGGAGCAACCATGTATTTCTGGACAGCGCTAAGATGTACTTTGCAAATTTGCCCTTAAGGTCCTATTTCTGTTATGTTAGAAGCTCTACAAACAGGAGAGCATGTTTCTCAAATAATGCAGGGTCTAAATATAACGCAAAGCACGCACTTGGGTATAACAGATGGGGGAAAGCACGAGACAGTGAGACTATACTAGTCAATGTAAAAAGCATCAGTCACAGCATGACTCTGTCGGATTTTCTTTGGAGTAAATATTGCCACGTTCCTAACTCTCAGCAACGGGCAGAGGGCCTTCAAGGAAGATGCAGGAGTTGGAAAGTAAATTGAACAGAGATCGGTTCAGACTCAGCTGGTGATACTTGGCGCCTGCCACAGAGGTTTGGAAGGCTGAATTTCCTGTGCACTTAACATGCAAACTGCATGAAAATTAAGGAATTGTGGCCTTTTCCTCTGCTGGAAACTGTTACTCATTTTTCTTGCTGCTTATTTAACCAAGTGGGAGGGGGAAGGAGTGGGGGGCGGGCAAGGAGTGAGGGGGGTGGAAGCAGCTTTGACCTGCCATGGCAGTTCTCTTCCTCTTCTAAAGCTCCCTGTACTCTAAAACCAGGGGTTCTGTCATTCTCCTAACTTAAATATGGGAAGTTTAAAAAAAGAAAAGCAAAACCATAGAAGAAAGCGCCAAGTTCCGCTTTCCTACAGACCGAGCGTTGGAGGAGTCTTCAGATCATCGCTTACATGAGGGCCTCTTATATTACTGAAAATGTGATTCTGCTTGTGA
Organism: Buceros rhinoceros silvestris; assembly: GCF_000710305.1. NCBI lineage: Eukaryota > Metazoa > Chordata > Aves > Bucerotiformes > Bucerotidae > Buceros > Buceros rhinoceros. Next base: position 4,420 of record NW_010393458.1, on the reverse strand, counting down.
CTGCCTGTTGCTGGTTTTGCCCCAACAGTCGTCTTTTTCTCGGGTTTTCTCATTGCTACTGCCAACAAGGGGTTTGTCAGAGCTTTCAGAGTAGACTGTGGTTCCAAGAAACTCTTTAAGATATGTCTGCAATACTAGAAGTACCTATTCACGTCAGCAGCTTAAGGGGAGTGACTGTGCGTGATGTAAATGGGTCTCACGGGGTGGCTGCTTTTCTTAAGCGTTAGCAATGTCCATGAGGACATCTACCTCAGGCAATGAAGGGATGAGCAGATCACCCCTGCTGACCTTGGCCAAGCAAATGCCAGGACACAGAGCAGCTGATACAGGCTGTAGTGCATCCCAGGTTGCAACCTGCTGTGCTGGGAAGGGTTGCCCCATGTCCCCAGGGCCAGCCTGGGGCTGCCAAAGGTCTCAGTGACATAGTGCAGGGCTCTGTGGGGCCCTGTTGGGGGACTCTGTCTCTAGAAATGGTGTCAGGAGATGTTTTCCAGTTCAGCTGCTGTATCACACTGGATGTTGCCATTTGATGCATGTAGGATTTTTTTTGATTCATCTATTTCTTTCTTTCTTTTTTTTCCCCACCCATTTCAGGCATGTTCAGAACATGAGTGAGATAAAGACTGATGTGGGTCGAGCCCGAGCCTGGATAAGGCTTTCTTTGGAGAAGAAGCTTTTGTCTCAGCACCTGAAGCAGCTGCTTTCCAACCAGGCACTTGCCAAGTAAGCTGGCTCTTTTTCTTAAAGCTCCACTTCTACGTCTTCCTCAGGGGTGTGTCAAAGTGCTGCACAGGCTTGGGTCGCAGCCAGGCACCCTGACTGGGTACTGTGGTTTCCAGCCAGAAGTGACTGAAGGGCAGAGGGTAGCTCAGGGAGGAGGTACTGCCCGCGCAGAAGGGCAGAAATCTGCTCATCTGTGAGGAAAACGAATCACAATTTTCAGGAAGGAGGCATTAGATTTTGGTCAGATCAGTGCATTGTTCCAAGCCACTTCGTGGCCCTACAATCACTATATCTTGTGCAAATGAAGCAGCAGAAGCAGGAACACCCCTTTTCTCACAGCAGCCGTGCACACAGGCCCTCACCCTGACTACCAGTGAGCTGGGTTGGAGGCCAGTCCTTCCAGCCACTTAGCGGCTGGCCCA
>NW_010393458.1:550-3235 GCF_000710305.1 Buceros rhinoceros silvestris | reverse complement strand
GGGAGGTGGTGTGGAGCCCGGTCCTCCCAGCCACTTAGCGGCTGCCACAGCTTTGCCTGCTTTTGCAGGTACAGGCACTTAAGGATCTGCCTATGTAGATGTTCCCTGACTTAATTTTCCCAAATCAATGCATTTAGAAAAAAAAACCCTAAAAGTTATTTAAAAAGTTATTAAAAGAGAATGTTCTAGCTATTGCATGCAGTTCGGGCTCTGTACTGAGTTACACATGTGACTTATGCCAGAAGCAACCAAATACTCTGATCTGCTAACGGGAAGAAAGAGGACTAGCTGGAAACAGTCACCTGTTGGGTGATCAGCTACAGGCTTGGTAGCAGACCTGTCTTCCTGAAGTTTCATCTACATCTCTCTACCCCAGCAGCTTTTTGGGGGTCCCTTGCCTTCATCCTACAGGCAGTGTCACAAGCTCTGTGCTCTCTGAGAATGGGGCCGAGTTAACTCCTGCACTGCTTTGGGCAATGGTGGTGTACACTTGGCTGAAAGCCTGGCGGGAGGACCCCTGCCACCGCTTGATGCCTTCTGGTTAGTTTTCGCTGTCGCAGTATGGTGCAGAAGGTTATTAGACAAGGCTATTCCACAGCGGGAAGATACGACAAAGAAATGAGGTGGTTTTATGTTGGTTCAGGTCTGCTGTTGTGAGTAGTGTTAGTTTATATCCGTGCTTTGTGGCTAAACCTAAACTGACCCTTTAATGAGATGAACTCTGTAACCTTGCTATGGTAGTGTAGACCCAAGAGTGACCTGTAAAACACACGTGGCATAGTGGATAAATGCCCCTTATGGGTTCCTGGCAGCTCGTTTAGCTGTGGAATCCCACTTTTTATACCTGCCATTAAGATCAACTCTTTGCTTGGTGTTTTGAGATTCGAACACCTTTTAAAATACGTAATGATTTTTCAACAACAAAAAAGCAATGTATTTTTTCCTACCAGGAAACTTTACAAGCGTTACGCTTTCCTGCGCTGCGAAGAAGAACGGGAACAGTTTCTATATCACCTGCTCTCTCTCAACGCTGTGGATTACTTCTGCTTCACAAGTGTCTTCACCACAATCAGTGAGTTGGAGAATCAATTTTTTTCCCCCTGAATAAAAATTAGTTGCTGTCATGATTTGTAAGAGATCATGTTGCACTTGCTGGTGCCTGAGTAACTAAGCCCTTATCTGGAAACCTTGCTTGTTGTTGCTGGGCTCATGGGTGCTGGGTGTTGCTCTGGGAGACCGGCTGGAGAGCCAAGGTTGTGTGGGAGTGCTGTGGATAAAGAGCATTGCACAAAGGAGAGTAATCAGCGGAGAGTGCCTCTGTAGCACTAGATTTTCCTCACCGAGTTGTATAGTCTCTTTCATCTTCCCACTCAGACAAGTCCCCTACATCCTAATGCTTCTTTCTGGCCTTCACGAAGTGTGCATCCTACCAGCCTGCTCTCTGTAGACTGAGAAGGAGATGGAAGTCTTTGAGGATGAAATACAAGACACTTTGTGCTCTATATTTTAAATCCCTTTTTGTCTCTCCTTGAATGCCAAAAAGATTTCCTCTGCCTTCCTGACTCGAAAGTAGGAGATCAGAGGTTGGATCGAAATCTGAAAATGAATCTTTGTCTCTCCAGCACTGGGCAATGTGGAGAAGGCAGGACCCTATCAGATGACCTAATTATGTGGATTCACTTTGGCAGCCCTCAGTCTTCATTTCCCTGTCTGTTCACAGTAAAGTGAAGCAAGTTTTACATGGCTGTCAATGGGCACTCATTCTACTCTTTCTCCTCTTAAAGCAGTAAATCCCCTCAGAACTAGCATAGCACAAAGAGATCTATTTATACTTGATTACCTTATTTCTGCAGAGTATCCAGCTTGACAGGTTTTCCCTGTGGACAAGCGCTTGGAATTTGAGGGTATTTTTTTGAGTGCAGTATGATTGTATGGCACACAAAAAGTAAAAAGGCTGGCTTATCTTACCCAATCAAGAAGGCAGCCTGTGAAAGATAAGGAGAGAGAGTCTTGCAATGCTGGCATGCGGTATCTTTGTCAAATCCAAATCAGGGTGGGTGGCAGTTCGTGTCCTAAGCATGTATGGGTGGTGCAGATTTCAAAGCAAAATAATAATAAATAAAAAAACCATAGTAATAATAATAGAGTCAAAGTGGTTTGGATTGGAAGGGACCTTTAAAGATCGCCTAGTTCCAACTCCCCTGCCATGGGCAGAGACACCTGAGACACCTTCCACTAGACCAGGTTGCTCAAAGCCCTGTCCAGCCTGGCCTTGAACACTTCCAGGGAGGGGGCATCCACAACTTCTTTGGTCAACCACCCTCACAGGAAGTAATTTCTTCCTAATACCTAATGTAAATCTACCCTCTTTTAGTTTGAAAACCCCTTGTCCTATCACTACACTCTCAGATAAAGAGTCCCTCCCCATCTTTCCTGTAGGTCCCCTGTAAGTACGAGAGGGCTGCTATAAGGTCTGCCCAGAACCTTCTCTCTCCAGCCTGAACAAGCCCAACTCTCTCAGCCTGTCCTCATAGGGGAGATGCTGCTGTCCCTGATCATCTTTGTGGCCCTCTCTGGACCCACTCCAACAGGTCCATGTCCTGTGCCACGGGGGGCCCAGATCTGGACACAATACTCTAGGGGAGGTCTAACCAGAGCACAGTAGGAGGGGAGAAACTCTCTCAG
>NW_010393458.1:0-342 GCF_000710305.1 Buceros rhinoceros silvestris | reverse complement strand
AGCACTCACTGCGGGCTCAAATGCAGTTGGCCATCCACCAGCACTCCCAAGTCTTTCTCCGCAGGGCTGCTCTCAATCCACGCACTCCCTGAGTGCACACGCACAGCCTGTACTGATGCTGGAGATTGCCTAGACCCAGGTGCGGGCCGTGCACAATAATAAAATGATTGTTAACGGGGGGATGTCTGCAGAAACACTTCAGACTTGAGACTGCGGCTATGCCCTTACCAGCCACGCCGGCATTTCTGACCGTCCTGTTCGCCCATAACCTTCCGTATGCCCCCTGCATCCTTCCAGCCCGCCGGGGCCGGCGGTGCTTTGCCGCAGGGGGGTCTGTCCCTC
>NW_010393457.1:70752-93179 GCF_000710305.1 Buceros rhinoceros silvestris | reverse complement strand
AAAGACATTACTTGATTAATACTCCAACAAATAATGGTGAGAGAATTGCTCATGTTGACAGCAGACACGAGAGGCATTTCAGTCCTGTTAACGACATCTGTCAGACTGGATAGGTTGAACTTGTTACCTTAAAAACTTAGTGTGCCTGCTTACTGGTGGTGAGAGTGATAAATGCGATGAAGTTTGTTCTGCTGTGAAATGGAAGTGTAACTTCCCATCTGAAGAGAGTTGATGATTAAAACTGAAGACTGCCAGAAACAGTATCAGAAGGCATCAGCTAGGTAGAGACCTATTTTTATTGCTTGGTTTGGTGGGTTTTTTGGTTCCATGACAGCAGATGCTTAGTGAGTGTGGGTTATATCAGTGCTGTGAGATCTAATGTGCTTATGAATTGTAAATGGAAGTCGGTAGAGAAGTGTACAGGCCCTTTAATAATATTGCTGCATTGATACCCCTGATTTCAGGTGCCCAGGAATCCTGACCTCCCAAATGCAGCCCAGGTACAAAAAGAGGAGCAGAAGAAGATAGATGAGTCTATGCCTCTGAATACTGAGGAATCTGAAGAGAAAGAGAAGCTTCTAACACAGGTGAAAGAAAAACAACTGAACAATTTTATCATACAGTTTTTACTAGTATGGAATTTAAATAGTGATAAATACACACAGGAAAGCTACACTCATGTTTTAGAATGAAGAAAGCACACAATGTGTATTGATTTGGCTTTGAGGGACCTTGCCTGTCCTTGAACAAGTTTGTGATATGTCACCTACTATTTCCCTGAATGTCTGCAGTGTTTCTGAGGCCAGGACTCGTATAGTAGATGTGCTACATGGCAATACACACAAATCCAGTCAGTGGGTTTCTCATGTGTGCATCTGCCTTGCATGTTTTCATCAAAAAAAGGTTTGAATCAGAGGACAAATCTCTGTCAACACATACGGCATTTACACAGATGTGTAAGACATGTCATGTCTATTAATTTTGTCCCAGTTGTGTCATTAGGCATGTTCCTTTATACTGGAACTGAATCCCTGTCAGTAGTTAGTTTCTTGACTTCTTGGACTGTTATCCTGCTGAGTAGGTTTATCAAAAGCCAATTGTGAAGGAGGAAGGTGTGTCTCAAAGTAGCAGGATTTTTGATTCAGAAAAGGTTCTGTAAAAGAATTGGGCAGAGTGTACCTTGAAGACATTTGCAAGGTCCCCATTTGACTATTAATTTCACCTCTTCATAGCTGAGGAAATATTTAATACACGTCATTAGTGCTCTTAATAATTTAAAAGAAGTATTGGTATTGTGTATATTAGGCTTGTAAAGATGCTGTCTAATTGTGGAGTGATCTTATTCAGCTGAAGAACTGACAGAGTTCCTTGTAGATGTATTTGTGACGAAAAACTCAATGCACTACAAAATTGCGGTTCAGGCATGTGATTTTCTTGTTTATGTGTTCTTGATGTTTTCTCCTTTCCCTATCTTTAAATTATAATGTCTCATTCTTGGGTGATGTATTTGTGCATTGCATCTCACTTAACTGTGTTCAGCTTTGGATTTGTTTCTTTGGTACAGAATAAATTTTCTGTTTGACAGTGCTAGAGTTTTTGCTTGACTGAGTATTTTTGGACTAGAGTTTGCTTCTTGACATACTTACGCTGGCTGACTGGCTCTAGGTTTGTAAATGTCTGAAGTAGGAGCCCTTGCTTTAGATAAACACTTGCACTACTCTAAGCACCTGTAACAACGCTTGCCTTGGTGCACCCTGTACTCCAAAGACATTTGGTGCTTGTATCTGCAGAAGGGTGACTTAAAATTACAGTAACTTATCATGGAGCTGTTTCTTTGGATAAATACCACATAAAAAATTTAAAAAGAAAAAAGAGCAAAAAGCTCTTAGTAATGCATGTGGAGTCATGCACAAAAATAACTCTTCAGACTTCCACTGATTCAGTAATAAACCCTGGAGAATAGAAGTTTATGGAAATCCTAAAAGACCGTTAACCACTGTAATTAGGTGACATTGCAGAGGCACTGCCAAGTGGAGCAAATGGTACACAAAACAAAACATTTGCGAAATGTTTCCCTTCTAGTAACACTTCCTTCATCTCTTCTTGCTTACAGGGTTTTACAAATTGGAATAAAAGGGATTTTAACCAGTTTATTAAAGCTAACGAGAAATACGGTCGTGATGATATAGACAATATAGCCCGCGAGGTGGAGGGAAAGTCACCCGAGGAGGTCATTGAGTATTCAGGTTTGTGGTGTTCTGAAATGTATTTCTTAATCATGTGATATCACTGTTGGTTTTGCTGCGTGTTCTCTTAAAATTACAAGATGTAGAATTTGGATGTGTAAGAATTTTTTAAAAAATAATACATGATGGTTCTCTTAAGGAGACTTAATTCTGTTAAAAGGGTTGAATTTGCAGCATATAAATAAACCTTCAGTTGCCTTATTCTCTTCTTAGTCAAAATTTAGAACTTGACATAATTTACATCAGCCACATGGAATCATGAAGTTGCCTTACAGTGGCAACGTGGTTCTTCATGCTGAGTATTTATGCTGTTTTAGCTAGTACACAGTATCTTTTGCATTCACACAATGCTTTTTAATTTGTACAGAATTCTTCCTCTGTCGTCCTTGGATTTAATTTTACCAGATGCCTTCATAAAACATAACCTCGCAGTGTTCTTCCTATAGCTTCAAAAGGAAGAGCTCCACCAGAGTTCCCTTCAGAGTGGTGAATTTATTTTGAGTTGGCTAAAAGATGTCATCGGAGAAGCGCAAATTACTATTGTTTGTAACAGGTTAAGTAGTCTCAGACTGTAGGTATAGCTAATGGAAACTGAAATAGAAATGTCTCACTGCTAGACCAGCAGCTCTAACCTGTTTCACCCTTGTTACGAAAATCTATCTTTAAAAGTAATTTTTTCAGAGTTTTACATGACTACAATTAATTATGTTGAATGTAAACTTTGCAGTTGTTACTGAGCCATTGCTAGTAGTTAAGTTTTAAAGACCTTGGAGAGATGGTCTGTGCAAATTGATTTCTTGGCTGGTGTAGTAAAAGAGAGAGTACTAGCAAATCTTTCAAGATATAATGGAACTACAAACTGCATTCCTTTTCTTGCTGGAGTGCCTCGAGTAAAGTCATAAGAGTAGAGGAAAAGATTTTATTTCATAAATTGTTTTGCTTTTTTAGCTGTTTTCTGGGAACGTTGTAATGAACTGCAGGACATTGAGAGGATTATGGCTCAAATTGAACGAGGAGAGGCAAGAATTCAGCGGAGGATCAGTATCAAGAAAGCCCTCGATGCCAAAGTAATCATTGCAGGTTTCTTGCTTTCTGTGGCTGACTAGTTGCAGCAGAAAAGGAGTAGTTGGGGATGGCAGTTGTATCTGTTTATATAGGATAGTATCAGTTATTACACGTTAGTGTAGATGAAACCTTGGTGTAATATTGGATGTTTATCAGTCCTTATTTTTGTTTTGCATTCAGATTGCGAGGTATAAAGCCCCTTTTCACCAGCTGCGTATTCAGTATGGAACGAACAAAGGGAAAAACTACACAGAGGAGGAAGACAGATTTTTGATATGCATGTTGCACAAGATGGGCTTTGACAAAGAAAACGTGTACGAGGAACTAAGGCAGTGTGTGCGCAACGCTCCTCAGTTCAGATTTGACTGGTTTATCAAATCTAGAACGGCGATGGTAGGTACCAGTTACTTCACATAATGAGGTAGTCCATGTATCTCGTGCATTTTTTTTAGGCGCCATCTCATAAAATTTAGATTTGTGCCAGAATATTGGAGTCTTGGAAACAAGTGCTGAAAGAATAACTTTAGGATTTATTCTTTTTTCTAGTTTTTCTTAAAATAACCTTTCCCCTTAGTACAGCACACCAGACAACACAGCTGAAACAAACAGCTTAGGAAACCTGCCAAGCTGACATCCCCCGCTACCCAAAGGGATTAATGCCGAAGTAGACTATTCTTACAAATACCCTTGGTACTTCTACTGCAGACTAGAAGTTTTACCAAACAACATCTCTTAAAATATGACTGCTTTTCAGAATTACTGGGCAATATTAAAGACTGAAAACATCTGAATTAAATACTGGGAGAAAAGAACAGCTTTTCTAATATTGGTACTTAATTCCTAAAAGCATGAGGAAATGTAGTGATTTATGTAAGATTTAAGGTTTAAAATGCATTTTTAGTTGTGAATAAGGTTTATCACATGCAAGTACATAAATTTCTGTAGCTAAACTTTTCCTGAAAATTTTGTTTATACTTCAGAGAATATAGTACAAGTTTCAGAGCAAGTAAACCAGTACTCTGAATCTTAGCTGTGTATTTTTTCCTTTCTCTGCCTGAAGAGCAGAGTCGTTCTTTTTTAGTTTAGTCATTAAGTGGGAAGTGATAACAGTGACACAAGCTTTGGTGGTTGCAAATAATAAGGTAGGTTAGGTACAGTCCTCAGAATATGGAACTTTTTTAATGATAAAAAGCTGCTAGCTCCGATCTCCCCTGATCCGGTTCCTTTTTCTTAGGACTAAAATCTGTCAGTATGTGCAGCTTATGTAAGAAACAAACGTGCATTTTCATGTGAATGTGTTTATATGGGAAAAATGGACCCGATTTTTTTTCATAATATTGGACGTAACTTCATCTTACTCATGATGAGTGAGAGCTGGAACATTGTCTGCCTGAATACAAAACCACATTGGTCGTGGCTGATAGACGAGAGTGGGGCACATTGTCCCTTATGCAGCTGTCATAGATTATCCTCATTGTTTTGTCAGCAAATTTCTAATTAAATGCTCTGCTGCAGCCACGTAACTGAACTGTCATTTCATATACAAATCGGGATTCTTTTTTAGTAGTTCAGCGTAGCAACTGCAGAACCATTGTGCATTATTTACTGCCTTCATTTCCTGGCCTCAGGATTTGTTTATAGAATGTTCTTTCAGAGTTCTGGGTACTGTACTAAGAATAAATAAAACATAAAATAAAATATTTAAAATGTGTATTTGAACAGGTGGGAATATTTGCTCTTCCCAGTGTTACTTATAGTTATGCAATACAATTTCTACTTGATATTTTGGCAGTTAAAGCATTTCTAGCTAGTACAGCAGTTAGCCCTTAATTAAAAAGAATTCCAAGCTTTACTTGCTAAAATGTCTGTTTGAAGAAATACTGAATTTTAAAATTAAGGCCATAAAGAGAGAAACCTCCAATATTTAGTCTATTATGAAGTTTAAGTTGACTGTGGAGGAATCCATTTAAGTAAATCATAGAAATGGGCAATAGAAATTAAATGTAGCTTGACATTTAATATTAGTTGATGTGTAGTTAAGTAAGGAGTAGAGTTAAATACCCAATTTAAATTTTCTTGCAGATAACCTTATGTTCAGTGTAATTTGAGTTTTAAAGAGGCTAAGAATCATTTGGTAAAGTGTAGAAATGTGTTCTGAGGTGTCCAGTGCTGACATTGAGGCACAGGGAATATAATGAAACTTTTGGCTTCTGTTTTCTCTAAAAGTCTATCTATTAATATTTTTAGTTTTTCTGCTGTTTCAGAGTTGAAAAAACATCGTATGAAAATCCAAAGCTAAAGTAATATTTCATTTTCAATAGGTGTTTATATTTCTTAAAGATTTTAATCTGTCATATCAATTTATAACTGCCAGTCACCAATACATTTGATGTATTATCCTGATGTTTGTGGAAGTATTAATTTCATTTTGCACTGGCTTGGTAATTTCTATGAAGAAATGTGCTGGAAAGTCACTTGATACCAAGAAAAACGAATCAAGTAGAAATACAAATCTTTGTGAAGGGGTAAATAGTGAGTTCAATGAAAGTGGATAAAACTTCTTAGAATATTGAAATGCACATGTGATTTCAAAAGGACCCTTTATTACATTCAAAATAGTTTGAAACAAGATAGAAAGGGCAGTGCAATTCTGAAAAGGACTTACCAGGCTCTTGAGGAAAACTTTGTTCTACTAACCACTAGATGTCCTCTGAATTCCATCTAAGTGGCTAATTTATCTTCCATCTTCTTCTGTTTCTTCTGAGGATTTCTCTTTGGAAAACAAAAATTCTGCTTCATTTATTTGTTCCAAAACCAGATGGTTTATCCAAAATGTGAGTTTTCAGAGATCGAGAGTGCCTAAAATTGTAATGTTTAAGTGGACATAAAGGCTTAAGTTTAGTTGTTACTGTTCTGTAATTTGTGTCCATGCAGGGAGAATGCAGTATATCACGGCAGAAGTGAATCACGTATCTGTTTTCTGAAGTCATAAATTATACATATTCTCTCTTACCTTTCTGCAAACCCTATGCAGTAGAAGACAAATGACTCCTGTGTAAATACAGGAAGGTACGAGCCTGTTGGCAGAGCTTGGGACTGCTTTCACTCCCAAGTCAGCAACTCTGCCGTCAGTCATGCAGAAGGTGATGGTTCAGTGCTCCCCTCTTACTGATTGCAATACTAGTCTTTATAGCTATGAAGGGATGAGCAAAGTACATCTTATCTCTTTCCATTCTAAAGAGAAAAGTATCAGGCCACACTGAATAAAATCTCATCTCTAAAGGTGTGAGGCGGGTTAAACACAAAGTGTCTTTTTATAGCAATACGATGGAATGGATCAGGCCATTTCAGTTGCTCAGTGCAGGATTTATCCTGCACATTCTTTTTGAGGGTAGGTGTGGAAGACACCTGTGTGCATGTCACGTCTTGCTGTCAACTGCTGCTGTGATTCTCCAGAGAAAATTGGTTTTAAGTCCAGGTTCCGTCCCCAGCATGTCGCAGTAGTTGATCGGGGAAGTCTAACCATGAACCTGTACATTTTAACAGATGTATGTATTTATACAGGCACTTTTCCCCAGGAAAGAGGAGGATTTTTTCTTAGTGCCTTAGGCAAATGAATCAAGGTTATTTCTTAGTCCTTTCTGATTAATTGCTTGTCTTGAATTTAACACAAAGCAGTTTCTCATATGCTAGAAAAGATGGAGCTGATTGTTACGGAGCGGCTTATCATCAGTCTTTACGTACGTCTCCTAAGCCTTTGAGTGCAAAGTACACAGATTCATGTGATGTAAAATGTTTCTGACATACTGATAATCATCTTCCTGCTTCTTTACTTTTTGTCTGTAGAGTGTAGGGGTTTGGGACAGAGGCGCTTTTGTGCTGGTTTTGGGATGCAGTGTGTGTTGGGATGGCTTGCACTCAAGTTTTTTCAGACTTGTTGCCTTTTTATCTACAAACTGTTGTGTAGGTGGAATTTGAGGGTTTTTTTACTGGTTGAAGTGAGAATGTTTTAGCTCCAGCAGGACTGTCATGTTCCAGGGCGCATGCATGGTGCCCTAATTTATGGTTGAACCTGTACCATGGGGGTGGGAGTGTGGGGTTACTTTTGCATGGATGTGGTAGAAATAACTCTGTTTGCAAACTACCTGTGTGAAACTGGAATGCTTCCAGGAGGGAGTTGTATGAAAAGATGTCTTGAGGAATTTTTTTGACGTGGTGGCAGAATTCTCTGTGCCCATTCTGAATTCCACAGCTTTCACACGAGGCCATGGAGCAGATTCGTAGAGGAATCTGTGGAAACTGTAGGACTTAAGGAATGTGGTTAAGCTTCAGGGTGCTGTCTCAAAAAGAGTCACGTGCTTGACTGTTCCACACTGTTCAGGATCGAGAGAGCATTAGGCTGCATCATTTTCCATCACGTAACGTGATGGCTGAGGCAATACACAGGTTACAGGTCCTGAGAAAATAGAGACTAATTTCTGGGCGAAAAGGTCACCTGTTCACTTCATTGCAAATAGAACAGTTGTAGGTTAAGAGTTATGCTACTGGGTAGTTCTGGAATAGCTTGTGGTTCAAAAAAATTGCTTCATTGAATTTAATAAGACATATTTTCCCAGCCTTTTTTCCTCAGGAGAAAGCTTTCTGCTTTGAGCTGGAAAGAAAAGCCTGTGGAATTGCTGTTCTCAGTGTGCATAGAACATAATAACTATAATAAAAGTTAGTATTAGTATGTATTTAGTAAGAGACTTTTTTTGAGATGGGACAGAAGAAACTATGCAACTCACACGAGTTCTGTCAACCAAACCAACTGTTATTAACTGCAGTGCAGCTACTTTCAGAGTTGTATTGGAAATACTTTTTAAACACCAGAAGATTAATATATATAATAATCTTGATCACTTTCAGATGCCTTGGAAGACTTGGTGCTCAGCATTTAGGGCCTGCTACCTTTTGGGTGCTAAAACACAGCAGCGAGTCCACAATGTAAGACTGGATAGATTTTGCCTTACCACGAAAAAGCTAGTCTGGGTGCCACAGAAGAGCATTACTTAGGATAGCTTTGATTCCTTTTCTCTCTGCTTTAATCATATACCCGAAGACCTCTTTTCCTAACATCTGGCCTAGTGTGCTGGCAGGCTGTCATTTGCTTCATCTAAGCAAGATGAAAGATCTGATCAGTCTTTTGGGGAGTCACTTTAGAAGATACAGGCAATCCTGAAAACTCCTTGTCAGGAAGTTGAATGCTTCAGTAAATTTCTCTCTGTTTATAAAGAAGGTTACACCAAGGTAAAGGCAGATGAACAATAAGTAAGCTAATCTTATTAATACATGAAAATGGAATGTTTTTGGAAAACCTAAATATTTTGGAATTCAAGAATTTTGAATGTATTTATTTGAACAAGAGAATTTGTATAACCTATTTGGGGGATTTGATGTTTTCTGTTTCCTTAGGAGTTTCAGAGACGCTGCAATACTCTCATATCGCTAATAGAAAAAGAAAATATGGAAATAGAAGAAAAAGAGCGAGCCGAAAAGAAGAAAAGAGGAGCGAAAGTTACAGCGGTATGTTTAGCAGCACTCCTACTTCTAGTGGGGCAGAATTCACTTACGTTCTTAGCAAATGGAAAAGATAATTGTACCCATCGATTGTTTTAGTGTAAACCATTAGTCAAGAAATTAAAGTGAAACACTTGTTTATTCACAGCTCTACTAGGTTTTCTGTAGGTATTCCCAATTCATAGTATTTTGGGGCTGGTTTTATTTTTTAGAAGAGTCTTCTGTCGAAGTGGCAAAGGAAGACTCTTTTTACAGAAAGGTAGCACTGCCCTCCTCCTGCCTACGTACTTACACCATACGTTCGCTTTAATTTAATCTCAGGTCGTTATTGTTCCCATACGTAGTAGTTCCTGGAAGAAAAAATGATTAGAAGCGCCTCTATTTTGAAGAGTTGTCCTCTTCCAAACAGAATCGTGTATAAGTCAAGGTCCTGATCTTTTCATCCAGTTCATGGTGGATGTGGTACCTGTACCACTGAGACCATGGAATGATTTCAAGAAGGTAAAAAGTGTTGCAGAATTAAGTATCTAAATCTGGGATTATTTTTTGCCCTTCCATGAGATCCTACAAGGCCAAAATGAAATGTCTAATATGTTAGGACCCCTTGTTGTCTTTTTGAATAGTTAATCATGTACTTAAAATTAATTATTTTTATAATGCCACTGTTTCATTGAATTTGTCATAATTTTTTCTCCCCTTTTCAGTCACAGAAGAGAAAAGCAGATTTGGCTGCTGAGAACTCTGGAAAAAAAGATGCTAAGAAAGTGAAGTCGTGAACCTGAAAACAATGCTAAATGTAAAACTGCCACTTTCTTCTCTCATCTACAAGTATTAATTGCCAACTTCTTTGTATTCATGGTACCCTTTGCCAAATCCCGTGGTTTCATTTTGCAAATTTTGTATACTTTACAGTGTCTTTACCTAAAACGTGTAGCTTTATATCTTACGCATTCCAGTATTTTTGTGTACGGTATTTTGTGAGTTTCATGTCTTTGGCAAAATTCACTCAGTCCTTGTTTTTTTGGAAGCTTGTGCTGAGGTTTTAGCTTTTATATGTTTTATATGCTGCTGCTTTGAAAGAAAACCTAGATTCTATAGCTGTATTATTGTTGTTTCATATTTTAAATTTATATGGCTGTTGGAAAATAAACTGACTGAATTATTTGAAGAGAAATATACTTCACCTTTGTTTTCCCTACCCCCTCCCTTTCTTGCATAGCTGCATTTAGAGTGAATGTTAAGGTTTGTATAATTGTGCCTTCATCATCGCTCAGATTTTTTTTTCCAGAGCAGTTAGGTAGGATCAGGAGCATGACAGAACAAAAAAATCAAATTAGACTGACATCCTTGTTTGCTGTCAGCATTAAAGTGACATTTTTCTCTGAGACGTTCAGAAGGAAAGCCAGCAAATACAAAATTTTTTTTTCCTTCTCTAGTACTGGTTTCTGCTGGGCTTCATACCTGCTTGAACACAGGGCGAGGTGTTTTTCAGAATGACCTCTAGATGAAAACTTTCTGATGCCTAATAACCTGAAGTAGTCAACTGACAGCTTCGTTAAGTAACAAACAAAATGAATTCATCTTCTGGTTGGTAGACTGCTCAGCTGTGCTGCTTTGTGCTAGAAGATCTTTGTTGCTCTAATTATCTCCGTTAACTTTCTGCTTTTACCTTTGATTCCAGATGTCAGTCAGAAGCGATGGGGATATGTTATGGAGTGCTCCTTTTTAGTATTTCTGTTTTAATGAAGGGATGAAAGTGGTGGATGGGTGATTTTTTTCCAATTTTGCAAGAATGGCCTTTAAGCAGGTTCATAGTTTCTGCTCACCTTGGAGTCTCTGCCTTTCCTGGATCAGTCAAACAGTGACTGTGACATCTAGTGTTTTACTTTAATCTTCTGTCTCTGATCTGGTGTTTAGTATGGACCTTGCTAGAGTGAGACATGCCCTCATAATGTCAAGTCTAGATTAATGCGGTGTGCTTTACATGGAACTTCCCTTGAAGATTACCTGTATATTTCTTCTAGTGCAGTTTGCTTCCTTCTGGGGTTTGAGGTGTTTGGAGATGAAAAACACTCTTCAAACTCTTTGTATTTCATGCTTTGCATTAGCTACTTTCTGTATCTGTAAAATTCAGGACTCTATAAAAAAGTTCTGGAGACTTAGGACAGTGTTCTGCTCATTCTTTTCTGTCATTTAAAATATATTGGAATGTCTTTGTAGATTTCTGGGATTAATCTCTGTAAGGTTGAATAATTTCCAGTCTTTCTTGATAGCCTATGCTTAAGGTTTGGGAACAAAATGGGTGAGATGAGCATTTTGAAAGATTAATTAGATTTGTATTGTGGAATGGAGCTTTTGTTTGGGGACCAAGTTATTAATTGTTTCACTGGGCTTTTATTTGTAGGACTTGTGGAAAAAAAAAAAAAAACAACCAAAAAAACCAAACCCAAAAAAACAAACCACCAATCCCAAAAAACAAACCCAAATAAACTTATTTGTCTGAGTTGAGAGCTACATCTAATAATGATGGGACACAACTTTCAGATAGAACATTAGTGATGGGTGTCAGTGCATGCTTTCCAATAAGTATGCAGCCCAGGTGGGATTGGTCTGCTCAGAAAAGAGGGATGTCTTTTCAAGTAGTATTTTTAGTATTGGAGCAGTTGACATCCTGCTTTCTCCTTGGGAAAAGGACATCCCGTGTAATTATGGGCTGGAAAAAGGCCGTGCAGCTACATACATATGTAATCGCAAATCCCTGGAGCATTGCTATTAATAGAAAGAGGAAGATGCCTTATTTACATTTGCTTTTTGGCTCCTGTGTCACTCAGTAAGTTTATGGCCTGAAATTGTAATAACAGGTGAAAAGTGGGGGTAGGAATAAAGGCTGGAAGAGCCAACTGCATTTTGTTGAATTATATGGCTATGTCTATACCTTTTCCATTGCTCCTATTTAGCATTGGGTGAATGTTTCAGTGTGTTAAGTCTTGAAATAAATGTATTCTGGTTTTGTTTATCGTAGATCAGCTTTGTTTGACTTGCATGGTTTTGTGTATCCAGCTTCTGTGTTGCAAAGTGTATGGAAAGTCCTGAAATAACGAGACTATTGAGGTAATATCTCAACCTGTTCTTTTATGCAGATGTCTTGATTTGAGCTACCACTTGAGTTAATGTTCGCTTTTCTCCTCCTTCAGTGACATGATATACTAGCTCTGTAGCAAGAGATCACGCAGTTGTTCTTCCAGATATTATCCTCTTGATCAGCTTCTCTGAAGGATGATAGATGCTCGCAGGAACTATCTGTTATCTCTTACGGTTTGTAGTTCCTAGTTAAACTGAATGTGCTGTTGCACAACAGTCCATGAGAGCACCTGCACACTATATACTAGTTCCTCAGTCTACTGAGTCTTCCCATCCATCACGTCCCACAGCGGTAACTAAAGAAAATTGCGAATGGCTGCTGGTCAGGATTAAAGTAAAATGGATCTTTCTTTTCCCTTTTGGTTCTTCTGGTTGCAGATATACACACAGTATGTGCCTAGCAGTGTCTAAATGATATGCTGCTGTGACTCACAATTAAGTGGACTGAAATAAAGGAACCTTCCTGCTTTTAACACTATTCCTTACTAAGAAAATAGTTGTAAGAAATTTCTAAGCATTGAGTGAAGTGTGATAGAAAACTTCTGGAAAGTTTGGGCCTTTAGGCAATGTGATAGTTGCCAAAAAAATTACAAGATAAAATTTTGAAAATGATTTGTTCTGAGTAGACAACTAAAACTGGTGTTGTGGTGTTATTAATATTGAAGAAAAAATAGTCATCCAGCACCTTTCACACATCAGGCAGTGCATATAACATCCTGCAAGAGGTCTCAACAGTCGTGGGTTTTTTTCCGTATGTTCATCACTTTCAAGTGATCAATCCTTTTACTTTTGAGTTACATAGTGATGACAGTAAAGTCAGAGCTGACCATCATGATTGTATATATTTTCAATTCATTCTAATGATATAGAGAAGGAATGAAGTTTTCTCCCTGCTGGTAATATTAGACCATCTTTAGATATGGTTTGCACCAGTAATGTTACTATACTGAAATATTACAACTCTTTTCTTGTGAATTAGCATTGCTCTTTGATTTAGTGCTAATGGTCTGGTTGTGGTCTAAAAAGCAATGCAGTTTTCACTCTGAGATCGTAAGCAAGGGGTACAGTATACAGAAATTCATCAGGATCTTTGAGTGCCTGATGGAAGTCACTTTGGTTATGCAGCTCCTGCTGTGCATTGCTGTGATACAGGCGTGCTCTGCGTATGCCTCGTCCCCTGATTCAGAGAAGAGATTAAGTACTGTCAGCGATCACAAATTAATGCCAAAGCTAAAAAACACGGGCCTTACAGGTTAAATGCTTACGGAATTTTGCAGGCAGCAGCGGTTTATGTGAATGTAGAATGATGTAGTTGGTGCAGGCGTTGGCACTCGATATTGGATGGGATTGTCCCTGACTGTAGTCCTGATCTGGTTAAGACAGCTTGACAGTGGATACCTTTTCCTTAAGTTTATCTAGTCCGTGTACTTAGCTTCAAGCATGAATGTAAATGCTTTAGTGGGTCACAGTTATTATGTTTGATATGTTCTTTTTCTGAAAGAGTTGAAGTTGAGCTTGGTTTGCCTGTTTTGAAATGTAATGTACTCTTTAATTGCATTTGCATGATATCCATCCTTTCATAAGAGCCTTACTAGGAGTAGTATTTGCTGCCTCAAAGGTATGTCAGCGTTGTGTTGTTGAAAGAACTTGGGAACTTTTTCAAATTGAGATTTGTTTTTTAAGTTGTATATACGTGAAAATAAAAATTAATACGAACCTGTTGTCTTCTGGTAATTATACTTCTGGTACAGATGAGCCCATGCACTTGGATGCTGTTCAGAACAGTTTGATTTGTTTTCATTGCTCTTGTACCTCTCATAACCCTCAGGTGGTGGTAGCTGAATGTAAGGGGTGTATGTGTGGCTGTTCCGTATCTGCTTTCAAGCTTTCTGATTTCTTGTAATCTAAAATAAAATTGTAGTAGTGCCTGTATTTTTGGGACAACCTTGCCTGTGTTGTCTCTCAGTACAGTCTGAGACAGTGTATGCTGATCCTGTATTAAAGTATATCACTGTGTGGATGTTACTCCCAAGCCTCTGTGTGTTGCTAAAATAAAATGCTTTGGAGCTTAAGTCTAGGAGACATAGGATGGTAGGAACTAGGAATTGTGTCACTGCAGCTGTTGATCACTGGTGGACATGCTAGATACTGTGCTTGGAGAAGTGCATGCCCTAAATGAGTGCTCAGTTGTCTTTTTTCCTCAGGAGGACCCCCCAGAAAGAAGAAAAAAAGCAGAGACAGTAAGGAGCTCCAAAGGAGTGGTTTATCCTGTCACTGGCTGCTGGCAATTCTGTCTGCCTCACAGTGGCTTTTGATGGACTTCATCCTTTTCCAGGTGGGGCACCTTGACCAGGAAGAGCTGAGAATAGACGCACGGATCACCTTATGTTTTCCTCAGTAGCAGGTCAAAACAGTTGTTGGGTTCACTTCGCTACAAGAATGTAGTTCTTGTGGATAACTGTGCTTCGTGCTGGGCTGAGCACGATCCCGTAGCCAGTTTCTACTTCTTACATATTCTCTGTGGCAGTTTACCAGCACTGTGGATAACTGTGCTTCGTGCTGGGCTGAGCATGGTCCCGTAGCCAGTTTCTACTTCTTAGATATTCTCTGTGGCAGTTTACCAGCACCGAAGTCTACTGTGTTCAAGATTTCCTTGGAAGCAGTTACCTGCCAGCTCTTCTGGAGAAGACGCTCTGTTCAAACATCACAACTTTTAATGGGGGGAGCGATCCTGTCTGCAGAGCTGCTCAGGAGCTGAGGAATTTGGTATCGTACTGTGATGGCTGTTCTCTTGGTATGCATCCAGGGTTGCTGGGAAGGTCGGGCTGTAGACACCTTTTTTCAGGGAACAGACCTTTTTCTTTCTACATGGCATTTTCTTGTAGCAAGAAAAGTCATCTTCATTCGCATGCTTCTCTCTTAGGTGCATGCTGCTGAAGGCCACAAACCCTTAAATTCCGCTCGACAGTTTGGTAAATGGGGTTCATTCTCTGGCTTAACAGGTGGATATTCCTCTGGAGAACACTTCACAGTGAGGACTTAGAGTCTGCATTGTCGTAAGATGGCCTGAATTTCTCATATCTTTATTCTTCCAGAGTTTTATTTTTTGTGGTTTTGGTTGGGTGTTTTGCCTTTTATTTTGTCACTTCTGCTTAGGAAAAGGAGAAAAAAAAGAGTATAGACTCCTTAGTATCTAGAATTACTAAAATAATCCTAAGGATGATAGTCCTTAGACTCATAAAATTGTTGAGATTTTGTGAAGATCGTGCAAACTGTGCTGCACACTGGTGGTTTATTAATTTCACGGAACTTTATTCCAAGGATATTTCCATGCTGTTAGCAGTCAGCCCTCACTTCTAAATAAATATAACGTTGCATTTTTTTATGTAGTAACGCATTACAGTTTAGAGTTCTTGAGGAAATTGATTGTTAGAAATTCTAATTGTCATTCACCTTGAGGAACTGGCTATAAAATACCATCTTATAGTAAAGTCAGCAATATAGTAAATAGCCATATTGGTAAACCATAAACTTTCTTTTCATATTTATGTGTGTCAATAATTGTTCCCTTGATCTATGTATGGATAAAATGTTCACAACTTTTCTACCTACTTCTTTTCTGCGTGAAATATATTCGTATTGGCTGCTGCTTTGGTACGTGAACACACGTTCCATGGTAGTAGACATAATAACAATGTAGGAGAAAAGTTAATTTTCAGCTCTTCACTGATGCTGAGTCTTGGCTTTTATTTAGTCAAAATAGCTGGATAGATACTGGGAGTGAAGTAAGTGGCTTGTCCTGTTCCGAGAAGAATAGCTGCTCACTGGAGGTTTTGAGACACCTTTCGTAGACAAACACTAGTTGAGTATTTTAGCAACTAACTGGGGGCCTGACTCAATGCATTAATACTTTTGATTCAGGAGAATCAAACTAGAGCACTGATTACCTGATTTAGGAGATGGCACGGAACTGTTAGGTATTTCCAACTATGTTTTCTGGGTGTTTGTGTTTGACTTGGAAAGGTGTTTCAGCTGGGTGTGGTGTAACCTGATGAAGGTGCAGGACAACGTCTGCTTCAAGAGCCGTGATGCTGCAGAGATTTTTTAGCGTGGCTGTTGGTATGAGCACACGTGTGTTCCCCTGCTACTCTGCACCATCTCCCCTTTCTTTCAGTCAGTCCTTGTCAAAAAAACCCCTCAACCTGATGTGGCTTGTGCCTGCCTAGTTTCTGCTCTGGGTGGCAGAAGCCGTCTGGGCCAGTGACTGTCACATCTGTCTTGAGGTGACACTTGTGTCTGGCCCTGGAGCTGAACAAGGCCAATCACAGGCATGTGACCTTGAGTGCCCTGTAGGATTTCAAATACGTGGATCAATACTTCCATTTATCTCTCCTTTCTTTCAGTCAGTCCTTGCCAAAAAAACCCCTCAACCTGATGTGGCTTGTGCCTGCCTAGTTTCTGCTCTGGGTGGCAGAAGCCGTCTGGGCCAGTGACTGTCACATCTGTCTTGAGGTGACACTTGTGTCTGGCCCTGGAGCTGAACAAGGCCAATCACAGGCATGTGACCTTGAGTGCCCTGTAGGATTTCAAATACGTGGATCAATACTTCCATTTAGTACCTCGTACCCTGGCACAAAGGAGGTTGTTGCTTGCTTGGTCTCCTCTTCTGCCTGGCAGCCCATCAGTTATGCATGTCTCTGGCTGGGTGTTACAAACCCTCCTTGCAGACGTTTGTCGCTGTGTGGAGTGGAGCCTGTGTGACCTCTCCAGACACCGAGCTGGAGTCTGATACCAAGCTGTGCCTCTGCACGCTGGAAAACAGCAGAGACGAGATGTTGCCGGCTATTACCGTAACCTGCTTTCAGCAGTTGGTGTTTGGGTAGAAGGGTGGTCAGGTCCTTGTAAGGAGCAGGAAGATGCACAGGTATGTGTGATGCACTTAGGAGAGATGCAGCTCTCGGCCAAGAAGAAGTCTTTACTTCTAAGCCTTACTTCAAATCCTGTTGGATCAGTTGGCATAGTGGGTATTCTCATGAGGGTCCTTGGAAACCGGTCCAAACCAACAGATTGGGTGTCTTGGCGCAATTCCCGGTTATGGAAGCACTGCTGTCGCAGCAGGCTCTGCTTATGGCATCTGAGACACAGAGGGAGAAGGTTAAACCTTGAGAACAATTGCCCCTGCCAGGCAGAGGTGAGAGCTGGGCTGGGAAACTCTGTGTGTGATTAACTGGAGGTTGATGGCTAAAGCTGTCTGTTTTTATGGGCAGTAAACTGAAATTTAAAGTAAAGCCACTATACCTTGCTGCTGGGTGAGTGGAGGTACCACCAAAGGCGCTGGAGCTGTGCGTGTGCCGCAGGACGGAGCAGCTTGTGCAGACAACGTTGGGATTTTCTCCTCTTGCTTTCCATTTGCAGCGCTCTCGTGCTTCCACCTGCTCAGACACCAGGTGCTGGAAGATCTGAAAGGAGGAAGTCAGAGGATCCCGGAGCTGCTCCCTTCACACGTGGACGAGGTGGGTAGTGTGGCAGTGTTGAGGTGTTCCCTCTGGTTGCTTTGATTCTTGTCTTGATGGGGCTGTAGTCCAACAGTCTCCTCAGAGTTTGCCAGCCCTTACCAAACATACCTGTGAAGTTCTTGGCTGGCTGGATCACTCCCACAGGAGAGGTGATTTGGGAAGGTCTTCCTGTCCCAAAATTGCATTATGTTCAACTTAAAAGGTCCCTACCGAAGTTTAAACCTGGTTAGTAGCTGGTATGGCACTCGGTGCAATGCGCTGAGCAGCTCTGAGCCAGCCTGCAAGATCTCTGCTGGCACTGGGTTCACGTGCCTTCGGTTGCTGCTGAAGGCAGGTCCCTCTGACCGCTAAATGCAGCGTCACTTTGTGCCACAGGATTCTGCTTCAGTGACTTCCTATTAAGATGATGTTGCTGGAATTCAAATAACTAAATGCCAAAACAAAACGAAGTGTTTCAGCATTACTTTAGAGCTTCTGTAGGTACGTAGCTCTGAAATAATTTTGTTTATTTACATTACAAAGCAGTTTTAGTACACGCTGAAATTCACCTTTCCATGATTCACATTGTCTGGATGCACATGTGAAGAGGTACAAGAAATTTCTTTTGCTTAAACATCAGCCCCGGAGACTCAACTTTTTCTTTCCATACTCAGAAAGAAATTTAAGTGTAGCTTTTTGTGATACCCATTGATAATTAACTGCTCTATGTGCTACATCTTACTATTCTATGCACCCAAAGATTTTCCGTTGGAAACAAAAGAAAAATCGATTTCAACAAATTCAGTTGTTGCCGCCTTATTAGGTTACGGTGCTCAATGTAAATTAATGTTTTGAATTTGTCACTGATCAATAGGTGCAATTATTGATTTGGCATGTATGAGGTAGAACGTGAATAACGAAGTTTTTGTCTTTGTTTTTATAACGTGGAAACCTGTCAAAGTTTATTGAGTTGCAAGTTACTTCGAGGTGAAAGTGAGGCGGAATCAGAAACACAAAATCATGTCTGTCTATTTCTCGTATGCGGATAGTCAGCATTTTAAGAAAATCCTGACAGATGTCCCATTTCAGAAGTGTATTTAGAAACCTGAGGTGTAAGGGCTTGCTGTCTCATCACAGGTCCTGATGCCCATCTGATCTTCCGTGGCCCTGGTTGAAAAATGGGAAGTTACCTCGTGTACCGTCCTTTTAATTGTGGTTTTGTGCCTTTTGTGTGTGTTTGCTCAGTTGCAGGTGCTAGTACAGCCATAACCACGCTGTGCTGATTCAGTAGTTCAGGGCCAGTTTCAGGCTTTTGCTCACCTTATGGACAACAATACCTTGACTTGATACTGGCTGAAGGAGATGACTCTTGCCACAATCCCTTCAAACACTGTAGCTGTGAGACTGGGAAAGTCAAGTAGCAGTGGAAACCGTTCAAGGTGAGCTGTTGACCTCACTCGGAAGTGTAGATACATTTCTGCCGATGGTGTTGGAGAGCAGCCAGCTACAGCTGTCACAAGTACGAGGGTATCCTTCCCATCACCTGGGGCTCCTGCTGGGGCTGGGAATGACCCTCATGTGCCAGCGGATGATAGTGGCTTTTTCTTCCCATGGGTCCCTACAACTAACGGCTTGATGGCTGGTAAGAAATCATCCAAAACCAACTGAAAAACAGAATGTGGTTGCATAATCATTTTTCGTAATCATTGGTATTAGAAGCACCAAGTCCTGTACGCTGTAGCAGAGCTTGTTCTCTTCAGATACTCACGTTTCATTTAAATACTGGAGCTGATTTGAATTGGAGAGACGGGTATGGTGGGTTTAGGAGGAGACTGAATCTCTGGCAGGAGGTAGAACACAGACGCTGGTTTAATCGCTGCAAGGTGGTTTGTGGTATTCTGTGCATTGGTCATTTTTTTATTTTCCTACTGCAAAACTACCTCCAGCCCTAATGGTCTTTCTGTGCTGACCGATTACCACAGTCACTTTGTGTTTAAAACTAACAGTGTTGATTCTATTTCTCTGACAGTATGTGTGCTGAATGTGTCTGCTGAGGACTCTCTGAAGTGTGCCTTTAACTTCAAACGATAGCCGCTTATAGGCCTCCTTACAGGGCAGTCAGATTTGTGGTTGAATTTTCTGGGCTGCGCAAAAAGCAGTTATCACCTCTGCTCCTCAACAGGCACGGCTGGCAATCCTGTTGATTTCATCAGGATGAGACTAAAAATCAGTATTTTGGAATTAAAACCCAAGACCCCCAGGGAAGCCCTTGGCTGTGGTGTAGGTCTGTATTATCCTACAGCTGCTGGTGGTGGTTGCATACAGCCTCCTGCTACTGGAGCTTCTCTAAACTGGCTTGAGAGTATTGAGCAGAACTCCACAGCAAACCCAAGGCTTTGTTTTACTCCTAAATATGATGACACAGTCTAGCCTACTTTGTCTATGGTCAGTGCTGATGGACTTGTACCTCGGTGCCCTGAAAGTGTGGGTACAGACAGATACCAGCAGTGGACTGGATTTTCTGTTCTTTCTGATACTTCCTTTGGTCAAATTCAGCAGAAGTTCACTGGTGGTGGCTGCAGGGAACTGAGCTTGTTACGTCTCAAGATTAATGTAGAACTGATAGTTCTGTTTCCAAGTGTGACATCTCACACCTGAGTTTGGTAAGAGCATACAGAAACAGCAGAGAACATCTGTGTTCACACGTGATAGACTTGTACAGTCATGACAATGGCAAGAAGCTCAATCAATGTAACTGCAGCTTGCTGGAGTGCTAACGGAGTCTCTGCTTGTGCCTGCAGGATTCGTGCAGTCTTCATGCCCAGGCAAGGCAGAAACGATGCAGCGAACTGGGACACTGCCTTACATTTCCATTTCTCCTCGGTGGCCGCAAGCAGCTCCTTCCTTTGCCGACTCTGCTCTCTCTCCTCTGCTGAGGTCTGTTTACGCTCTGTGTTTCCTCTAGGGTTAGGATGGCTGTTTATCTCAGGGTTATGGCAGCACTGAGCAAAGTGAGCTACCGTCTTGGCTAGGGTCTCTGGGTGCTGCTGTAATATTAATAAGAGCCTTGTAATAAGATTTAGGGTTTACAGTTCTTTCCAGTTCACGTCGGTTCTGGGTAGTTCACGGAATCAGGGCCTTGGTTACATATAAAAATAAGGAATTGATTTGCTTCCTGTTGAATAAATGATATGCTGGTGGAATGACTAATGAATAAGGAATCATGAGCATCACTGGCGCACAAATGGGAATCGTCGTTGCCTTAAATTTTTTTCTAGCTGGGTTTAACTTTCCCTTGGGAATTGCAGTTTCACTAATTTAACAAAACCGCCCCATAAATAACTCATCATTTTTTTTATAAATGTCGGTTAAAGAAATCTGTATTGAAGTGCTGAGAAATGACACTTGTAGAAGAAACACTGCCGCAAATAGTGGGGAAATTGCAGATGTGTTTTATACCTCTTCTGAAAATCAAAAGGTCTCATAAATACAGTCTGTAAAAGTGTCTGTGGAAGAGTTAACATAACTGTACAAGCAATAAGCCTGACCTTTCACTGTAATTTATTTTAGATTTGCTCAATCCTTTTTTATTAAAACTAGCACATCTGAAGCAGAATTAAATCCTATTATACCAGCTCTGTGATTGTATCAATTTTTCTCTGCCATGGCACACTTTATTAAAAATTACTTTGTTTCATATTGGCTAATGCAATCAGGGGAGTAAATAAGGTTTTGTGCTCTTTGGTAAAGGAAGAAGCATGTGGTTTCTGTCCTTGATAGCCGTGTAGATTACCATGAGGCACAGCCCTACAAAAATCAGTTCAGGTATTTCCTCTGTGCTGGTAAGACACAGGTCCCCATCCTGTCCCAGTCTGCACTACTCCACGGACTGGGTTACGCAGGGTCAGCTGCGTTACACATTTGTGCCTTCTTGTTAGCAAAAATATTCTGATGAACTAGATACCAAATCCTTAGAGAAGCTATTTATATCAGGTAGGAAGCCTTGAAATGAAAAATTAACTTCTCAGTTCCATGTGGCACATGCACCGTACACCTCAGCCTCACAAAAGCTGAGGTGTGCTTCAGTCAGGCTCCAACAGCACAGGGAGCGTTATCTCGGTTACTCAGCTTGAGGTCATCCTCACAGGCTGGGACTTAAGCCTATTACTCAACTTAAAATCCAAGTAAATGAACTTTTCAGAAGTCATGCAGGAGTTAAAAGCAGGTTCTGTGATGGTAAAGGAAGTCTTCTAGAGAAGGACGTGGTAAGGGTGTGTAGCGGTTCTGAGACTGGAAAATCCATGCAGGTAAGAGGGAAGGAGCCCCAGTGTATCTGCCCTTAAAGGGAGTCACTTAAATCAAAACATAGGTCTGAAGCACTTGGTATAAAGCAGGGCAAAATCCTGACCTAACTGCGGGTTCTGCCTCTGCTGTTTATGGGGCTGCGTGTGGCTGCCCTGACTGGAGGTCCATCAGCTCCACGCGGAGCTGGCAGTCGGGTGTCCTTGCTGTGCGGTGGGTCTGTTTGGGAGAGATCCGCTGCGCTGGTTACTTTCACAGCAGGTTTGCAGCTCTGTTTTGCACCTATCCTGAGCACAATCCTGCAGTGGTCGTACTCCTTTGGACAGCCAAAGAAATTGAGGGTTTATGGGTTTCTATCTGTTCAAGTGGGTGGTGGGTCAAGGAATGCAGAGTTTTGTAGTGCTGCTCTGAGCCTCCTGGCAGCTCGGCTAAAGCTCTTGCTCTCCTGGCTCTTTACCAGTATCATCTGATGGTATTTCTGTAGATGGAGGGCTTTCTTCCTCTTGTCCCGCCATACTGCTGTTTTGTCTTTGTTTCTGCCTCCTCCACAGTCCTGTGTTCCAGTGCAAAATCACCAGTTATCAACAGTGGAACCTTCTGTTTAGTGTCTCTACTCCCTGAA
>NW_010393457.1:67422-70635 GCF_000710305.1 Buceros rhinoceros silvestris | reverse complement strand
AACCGCTTTAGGCACACCTTTGTTCTGAACAGGGGTGTGTGCTCATAGGTGTCCCCTGCCTGTTCATCCCTCCTTTGTCTCTCAGTGAAGGCTGTTTTTCACGCTGACTGTTGGCTCTAGAAATCAGTAGTTACTGCAGTGTATTTGCTGACCTTGTGTGGATTTTACCTGGTTGTTTTTTCCCCTGACTTTCTTGCAGTTCAGAGGTAGGTTGGATTACGAGAAGGGGATTTAGACGGAGCCAAGTATTTTTTGAGGTTTAAAGCCTGTCTGGTGCGCTTTAACTGACGAAGATCTATAGTGCTTTGGAGTATTTACTGCTTCTATTTAATGGGCTGTTTACAGTTTCAGTACCAGCCTCAATGGCCTTGCTGAGCATATTTCCACGCTTATGACATGTTTACAGTGAATAATAAGAACTGGCACGCTTTGCGTGTACAGGTTAATGCCTCCAAATCAGGTGCTATAAATTGGTAGGGGTGGGTAGCTGGGGCAAGAAGCTTCTCCCCATCTGCTGTTTGTTTTATATAGCACCACAGCAAGATCTGGCAAACGTGAGTTCATTTTTGGCTTCCTCTTCTCCTGGCAGTAGCTGCCTTTCTCTCCCCCTCTCCCACATCAATACATAGATTGGGGGAAGAGGGATGGGTGGAGCTGTCCTGAAAGGATGCACTTTGTAGGAGAAGATCAGCAGCACTTGGATCTTTGAGGATCACGTTGGTATCTGCACTTTGGATTTAGGAGGCCCCAAAGCTGGGAGCATGCAGCAGCCTCTCTGCACTCCCTGTCAGGTGTCTTCCCTTCCCCACAGAGCATTACATTCAGCACAACTGTTCTCGGTGTCTGGCTGCAACGCTGATACTGGTGCTGTGATTTTGCTGAGATCCTCAGAGCAGCCATCACGAGAGCAGTAGTCTTCTCCCTACAACAGTGTCTCAAGTTCTAGCCTTAAAAGCAGTTTTCCAGTTTGGAAGATCTCAAGTAGCCTTCTACCTTTAAAATATAGTGAGTGTTATCTCACAGGAGGAAAAGTAACTTAATATGCTTTTCAGGTACCGAATGAGGCCTCTGGGCAGTGTTATTGGTGGTGTGGGACTACATAAAGGAGAAATGGCTTATTGTGTATTTCCATCTGCCCACAGCTGACCTTTCCAGGTGCAGTGTGTTTTGTCTGGTATGTCTGGAAATGCTCCAGAACTGCAGTCTCCTAGGCTTTGGAACTGTACCTATTTCTGTACAGAAATCCAAGTGTCTGCAAATAGGAAAAAAGGAGAAACTTTGTGGTGAATAGTCTGTTCACCACTGAGTCAGATCTTTGTTTTTAACAGGTGCTTTTGGGTTAGAAATGCTGCCTTGAACGTTCACTTAGAACAAATTTAATTTGGATGACGAGTAATGACATGGTAAGCCCAGACACCATGAAATCCTCTGTTTTGTTACTGAATGACTGCTCAAAAGCAGACTTTTCTTTATGGAGAAGCAGCTCCCAGGAAGCGTGGGGGTTTGCTGCTCACTACTCTTGCCCAGTCCTTGGCCTCACCGCTGAGACACTCACGAGTGTTACTTGGAGTGAAGGCACAATCACAAAACTCGTTTCACATGGGCCATTGAACAACCATTAAACATTAAAAAATTTTCAGTCCTTACCCCCAGATGGAATTTTGAACCAGTGACCTGGAGGTGAAATGCGCTGCTTGAATCCTCTGGAGCCTGCGGAGTGTTTGTGCTCATCCTGCAGAGCACTTTTTCTGTATCAAAAAGCAAATTAATCTGTCACTGAGACTAATCCTGCATGTCTCAGAAGTGAGCACAGCTTTCAAAGGTAGACTATTTGTGGGACTATTTGAGGGTGTTTTTACATTCCAAGTTTCAAGTGTCAGAAAAGAATTTTTGCATCTATTTGGTTATGATTTTCTCAGAAAAGTCAAGTGGGTACTTTTGACCTAGATGACTTCTATATGAGTAAAAAGGTGGACAACAGTAATTCCCTCTGGTAAAGGAGGAGCCTTTTGCTTCCCACAGACAACTTTTCTGTCTGTTCCACCTCTACAATGAGAAAACCAACCCAGTTATGCTCATAAATGCCATGCACCCCGTGAAGTTTCTGGTAGTTCTGCCTGCGGGTGGACCCAGCTGTTGTCCCTGTTGCTGTGAGCTTTGCTGCTCTTTCAGAATCCAGTATCCCCTTTCAGGCCAGGGAAGACTTGGAGAGGTGGACAAATAGAGACAGCTGCAAAACTGCGAACATCTTTTTATTATGCCAAAAAACCTGGTAGTTTCCAGCTGTTTTGAACTGCTGGCACTCCAGTAAGGTACATGTAGACACACTGGTTTGTTACATCAGTAGATTTGGTGTTATACTGGTAAGACTCCACAAATTCACTCCTTGGACACTTTGTCCGGTACAGGGTCTGTGCCTGAGGAGCCTGCTCTTGTGACTGCAGCCTAGTTTCAACGCATTTTTCGGAGTGGAATACTGGACAGCAGCTCACTGCCAAGGGAGCCCGTCTTCTGATGTCACTGGGCAGTACAGGATAGAGAAGCTGTTTGTATTCCTGTAGTTCCTATCAAATGCCAGTGATGACAAGTGCGTAAAAATAATTGGTTAAATAAATACTCAGGTGTCGATGTTCTGGCAGGAGGTAGCTGAGGGAATTATCTGTATGCAAAAGGACAATCTGAGTTGAGAGCATCCACAGGGATAATCAATGCCAAATCTACCATTACCATTGATTTAGGCATAATTAGTTTGGATGAAGACAAAGGACTGTCATCAAAAATAATAAATTGAAGCATAGCAGCTAATTCAACAGGCAGAAACCTCCATTAAAGGTGTTGGAAGAAGGTGTTTTGATCTTCCTGCGCTGATTATGTGACTTAATGTGCTGGCTCTGGCTGGTTTGCACCGCAGTTGGGCACAGACACTGTGCTACAAGAAAACTATCCTGACTCTTCCAGGATGGCATTAACCAGCTTGTTTGGTGTGTTACACTTGGAGAGCTCTACACTGGACAGCCTTTCTCGTCTGTTGCTGTGTAGGGATTTCACGTGCTTCCTTTACGATTCTTTTTGAGATGGGCTCTGGTTTTTGGATGTGCTACTAGTTTTTTAAGTCTCCTATAGCCACTGCCTCTTCTGAGCTCTTGTAACTGGATCAGAACCTCAACTTCTTGGTATTGTTCTTTCA
This sequence comes from Buceros rhinoceros silvestris, assembly GCF_000710305.1. Lineage (NCBI taxonomy): Eukaryota > Metazoa > Chordata > Aves > Bucerotiformes > Bucerotidae > Buceros > Buceros rhinoceros. The sequence goes on along the minus strand of NW_010393457.1, from coordinate 67,448 downwards.
TTGGTACCTAGTTTGAAGCTCTTTCC
>NW_010393457.1:39956-67323 GCF_000710305.1 Buceros rhinoceros silvestris | reverse complement strand
TCTTTCCCTGTACTCAATGGACTTTACGCAGGCTTTTTTTGAACTCTGTAAAGTGAAGTGGTTCCCTAATTCTCTGGAGAAGGTGTGGGGCGGGTCCACGTTCACAGATTATGTGTGTTACAGACTCAGCTACAGTGAAATCCTGAAGTTAAATCTTTCTCGTGCTATGGCAGCTTATGCATTTAGTTAGAGATCTCCAGGTCATAGCTTCACCATTAGCCCCGGTGCTGGTTATCACACTAGTCTTTTGCTTGTCTGTTGAGCATCCCGTTTGGTACCCCGCTGCAGCTGGCTCTCTAGGGTGCCAAGCAGCCTCGCAGCTGGTAAATCAGCACCCGCTCTCTTCTTTTACAGGTGGGGATAAAATCGCCATGGATAAGGGGTAGCAGAGTTGACTGTGGACTGATGGCCTTTATCAGGAGCTCTGAAGCGGTGAGGAGGACGCAGCCTTCCCATGTACCGCCTCTCTGCAGAGATGCTTGCGGTGAATTGATGCCCCTTGCTCAGTGGCACATCATACTCATCTGCCTCCTGATGGGCACTGCTGCAAACCGTGAGCAGTCCAGGGAATGAACGTAAAGGAGCTATGCCTGTGTAAAATTGGTGTGCATGACCTGTATTTGCAGGGGAGGAAGGAACTGGGTGGGACAAAAAGGAATTTGGGAATCAGAGGGAAGAAGTTGAAAACACAATTCATCCCAAGGTGAGTGTGATCTTCCACTCTAACCATCTTCACTCCACTTGGGGCTGTAGTTTTACCTCAATTTATCAGCATTTCCCATAGCTTTCCACAACGAGTTGCTGACCCTGCACTTGATAGCAAACATGCTGAGCTGTATCAGCTTTTCGTGGTGGAAGACCTGGCCCTGTGCTGTTTTTTCGGTCGGTTCAGGGGACAGGCCAACTCCCTGCTGGTTGGCTGACTTCAGAGGTTCAGGAGCCCTGTGCTGGGGGCAGATCCAGCAGTCGAGCAATGGCAGGGCAAGGTGTTAGGGGTAGGGTGATCTGCACTGTCACCATCAGCCTGTGGATGTGTCAGATGAGTAATAGTGTATTGAATATGTGTCCTTGAATACACTGGCAGGATGACTTTCTGCTAGAGTCCTCTGGGAACAGCACAGTGGGCTGCCACAACCATCACAGGCACTGTGGAAAATGGTAAACAGGGATGGAAAGTGTCCAGAGGTATGAGAGCTCTACCCAACCGCACAGCCTTCGCTCTCCAGACAGTCCAGCTCTGAGCAAGTAGTTTCTACCCTTTCTACTGAGGTTATTTCTCCACATAATAGGAAGTCACCAATTGATTTCTGGCTGATCAGCAGAACAGCTTCCAGGCTGCATAAATTTAATGTGGCCTTTTCTTCTTTTGTGTGGCTGTTTCCTCCAAGGGGCACATCTTTATTGCTGAAGAATACCATGGAGACAGCACTGCTCCAAGCAAAGGGGCGGAGGAGTACGCACACAGATAATCTGCCTGAGACTTAGATAGCGAGAGACCAGAGAAGGTTGTTCAGAGTCTGGGCTAGTAAATGAATTTAGTATCTCTAAACTCTTGATCAGGAGCTGGTTCCTCAGACACCAAGTGTCAGTGTAATTCACTGGTTTTAAGCTGATAAAAGGGCTGGCTCATATGTATTTCCTTTTTAATTTCCATTTTGCTGTTTTCCATTTCTGGGAAACGAATTAAGCAGAACTAAGGCCACTTAGGGAAAGTGGCGGTATGAGGCTGGAGGAAAATACAGCAGGACAAATCTGCTCGTTCACATTCATAGCTGTGCTGAATTTGAATTGGGTCTTTCAGATGACTTTGTTTAAACAAGCTGGAGGAGTGGGGCAGAGGGAAACTGGCTTTCTGGCTTTCTCCCCTCTGGTGGCATCTCACAACCAGTGCTGGATTTACTGAGAAATCATCTGTCCCCTGAGTGAAAAGGACGTAAGGGCTTAATGTTGTCCTCATGCATGGATCAGGGTTTTCTTAAATCAGTTTTAAAAGATGACCAGTTGTGGCTGTGAGGGGAAGAGACAACAGGAGTGTGACTGTGCGTCCCAAGGCCTGGCAGGTGTGTTCATTCCTGTGGAGACTGCAGTGGTCTGGGGAGGGCTCTGTGCAGCGCTGCCTTTTCCCTCTGTGTTGCAGCTGGGACCACATTCCCAAAGAGCCATTCCTTCTGAGAGGAATAAAGAGTTAAAATTTAGAAAGCAAAGATTCTGGGAAACGCAAACAATGCGGGAAATAATAAATTGACTAAGGAGAAAAAATAGCATGTTGAAAGGAGATTAGTAAGGAGCGTGCCCGTGGATGCCTGGACAGCTTTACCAACTAGTCAATTAGAGCCAATTATCATCCTTAAACTCCTAGCACCATGTTTAGTATGCTTGGAGTGTGTCCAATTTAGCTTGCACTGTTTCATAGGTTTACAATTTTCTCTCTGTGTCTGAAATGATCTAGCTGGAGACACCAGGAAAGTGCCGAGCATTAAGTATATAACAATTGTAATTCTTTTGACTGAAACCTGATTTGATTCAGTTGAAAATGCCTTCAGTGTATTGGATTTACGGTTCATTTAACAAGTGCAGTAGATGTCAATACATTAGTGTAAACCTGATGCAGGTAGCAATTTGGTTTCTAATGAGGTGTCCCAGCAGTATCCAACTATGAAAAATGGGACATTCTTCAGAGGAGCACAAAGAGCACCCGCCTGATTGCAGATGCTGTCTGAGGGCCTGCCACCTAACTTCCTGGGAGTGGTGTGGTGTTAAGTCTTGCAACAGGCTTTAAAAACACCTTGAACCGATAAGAAGTTAGAAGCGCAGATTTAGAACAATAGAAGATTGCTCTTTGTTTTAATTATAGATTTAAATTGCAACTTCATCTCTTCTAGTCTTAGTTGTGCAGTTGTTGGAGAGGCAAATTTTTAGCCAAATTTAATGGAACTGCAGCAGCTGATCTCGGGATCAAGAGAAGCCTTTTGTTTTTATGGGGCTGCGTGACCAGACCTCCCCCTTACTCCCCACTGTCCTCACGGTGTTTGACCGGACAGTCCTGGTGAAGGATCAGTTTTGTTCTCTACTCATGGGCTGTGATGGAAACAGCCGTACGGAGAGGCCAGGACAGAGAAGTCGGTGATGTCCCCTCGTCCATTAACACACCTCTTCCCTCTCTGAACAGGAGACAGATAAGCAGCTGTGGAAGATGTAAGCAAGGGGGGATGTGACACTGGGTGGAGGACGGTGCCGTCTAGAGGACAAAGTACCCATATGGGCGTTGGCTTCACCAGTGAAGTAAGACATAGTCTTGGTGCTTGTCCATTGTGCGTTTGTTTTCTTAGGCTTTTGCTCTGACCCTGGGGTGGCTGTGGGGTCCCTCCTCAGACACCAGTGCTCAGCCTTGCTGCCATGCCCAGGATGTTTCCAGAGACATGGGGGGGTCCATGCGGGCATCCTTCCAAGTCGGTATCTCCATTCAAGGCAATGCATGTGGCCAAAAGAGTATCAGGTCCCACAGCAGTTCTCGGTGGCTTTTTTCCTGTGGATAATGCCCTTCCAGGCTGCCAGACAGCCCACAGGGCCCTGGCTTTTCAGCACAGCTTTTGTGCTCGCAAAATATTTTTAAATTTTTATATTCTGCAGTCTAGCAGGAAGCTTTTGTTTCAGAGTTGAGCTGATTTCCAGAGGTTGAGATGTTACTGATCAGTCTGAAGGTATATGAGAGCCTGACCCCAGCAGGCTGCCTTGGTGTGATTAAGGGTACTGAAGAGATGTTCAACCCCACATAAAACAGCCTTTCACTGTCTCTCGATTCACGGCACGTCTCGGCTGGAAATACAGCTCCATTCTCTCCTCTGTACTTCTTAATTTCCTTCCTTTGCTGTTATTTAGCGGCTAAGTGCTACGTGCTGCAGTAGCTATGGAAGGAGCAGTTCAGAATGAAATGGCGTGGCATTTTATGCCCTTTTGTAAACTATATAAAATAAAGATGAACCTCTCTGCACAGACGAGGCTCACCTTGCTGTGGGGTGTTGGCTCTTCTGTTTTCCACAGGATCGAGGCTGGCTGCAGACAGTAGTGCGGTAGGACCGCCGTTCCCAGCCTGTACGTAGAGATCAGGGTCGCTGGGGGCTGCTTGCCCATGGTCACCCTTTAAAGTGTCTTTTTGGGGTTTATCAGCTCCAGAGGAAGGACAAACAGAGTAAATGGAGTTCTTTTGCTGCACAGAGGTGACTCTGGGGGAACTGAGTGCTCGGTACTGCCCCTGTAAAGACACCACGGTCTGCAGATGCTGCTCTAGATGGGAGCCCTTAAGGAAATTATTCCGGAGTAGCTTTTAAACCAAATGATCAAGTTCTGGGTAGACTTGTTTCTTCAGAATTTAAGTGACTAAAATTTCAGTAAGCTTAGTTTTCCCTTGGAAATTAATAAACCGTAATTGAATGAAGGGTACTTTAACTCTGAGTGAGTGTCCATAAAAGGGCTTAATGCAGTTAAACTGAGCCTTTCAGTCTGTGTTTTTAGAGCCGAATAGCTTCCTTAGAGTACCCTGGTCTAGACAAGTCACCCAGTTTTGTGGTGTTCTTTTTCAGACAGAATTTATCTCCCTTACCACGGCACCACCTTGGAGGGTGGCAGGCAATAGCTGCTCCACACTTCTCTGCCATAGCTTGTCCCTTGAACTCAGCCTTTTGCTGGGGAGAGAAAGATGCTGGACAACATGTTTTAAGCAATTATTCAGCCTTAAATGTAGAATACACAAAAGCACAGAACTGCTTTGACAGTGTGTTAAATATTAACACTTCACACACTTCACTGCTGTGAAATAGCCTGTGTATTTAGCGATCTCCCAGGTCAGCTGAAGCCAACAGTCTCTTTTCACTCTAGCGTCTCAGCTGAACAATGGTGCTATCTAGATCTACATCCAAACAAATCAATTAAAAGCTCCTACAAAAGTCACTGGGAGACCATGACTGTTACAGGGAGGGGGATGCACCCTATAATAATTCCTGTGCAAATTGCTGTTCCTGTGCCCAGCACCATTAACGGCTACTAGTGACATTTACTGCCCGAATGCGATTCGCTTCAGTCAAGCAAGAAGCTTGGTCTATGTCTGCATTCATTTGGGATTTATCGTTGTAGCTGGTGGAAACCATTGTACGCTGCCAGGAGGGACTTTGCGCTCTGTCGTCTTTGCCGTGAGCCAAGGGAAGGTATGGGCCAGGTTCTGGCTGGCAGCGTGCCGGTGTGGGTGCAGGTCATCTGATGGTGCTGTTACTGCAGAAGGTTAAACTCTGCTGTTGTGGACAGGTCTTGGCTCATGACTTTTACAAATCTCTCAGGTTTCACTTCGGAATAACTGTTTTCTGTTTTCCTTCTAAAGGTGGCTTAGACTTCTGGTTCTATTAATCCTCTTTTTTTTGTGGTCTTTGGAAATTACAGACAAATTTTTACAACTGTTCTCGGTTGCTTTTCCTTGTGCAATTCCATGCATTCTCCTTTCTCCAGGAACAAATTCTTCCCAGAATTTACAGGTGGGTTGTTTTACTTTAGTTTTATTATCTCATTTTGTATAGTCATGTATAGCGAATCCTGGTGTAGTTAATAGTATGGGCATACCGAAATAGTAGTCAATAGTATGGGCTAAACTAAAATAAGAACTTCTTACCTGCTGGAGGTTCAAAAGGTAGAGTTCGCATCTTAGCACCTTTCTCTCCTGCCTCTGATGGGGAGAGCCACAACCCTGCGGCAGAAGACTGCTCTGCCTGCCTGCCTCATGGTTTCCTTCAGGATTTGCAGCAAACGGCACCTTTCTGCCATCACCGAGCGGTGTTTTATGGCCACCAGATAACAGTAACACCTGCACAGTGTTTTGCAGCAGCCAGGTCCTCTGCCTTTGGTCACTTCATGTCATCGTACCCTTTTTCTAGGCCTGAGCTTGCACTACGGTGAGGATATGACAGAGCGCAGGTACCAGTATGATCATCTAACGGTCCAAACTCAAGAGGGAGGTCAAAACAGTCACAGAATTACAAGACATAAATTCAGGAGAAGTTAATTTTCTTGTCTTCATCTTTCTGCTTTTGTAATTCCTGTTTCTAGGCTTCTAAGAAGCTACAAGAGTTGAATTTTATTGGTCCATCTGCTTGAATGACAGTGTGGGTCTGACACACCCTCAGCTCTCCAAGCACTGGAAATTTGGAATAAAGAGCCTTGTTGTTCGTATCTGAGAGCTGACAACACTGCTTCTTCCCTCCTGGGCCCTTTTATCATGCAGCTTGACAGAAATACTTTGTTTGTTATTTAAAAAAATGTATTTGTTAAGAGTTAATATTTTTTTCTTGTAAAGGCTCATCCATCCTGGTGTTACATTAGCAATTCCACTTTGTTCTTCTGTGAAGCAAGCTTCAGTTTACAGGTACATCTGCTTTCCATGCCAGGGCTTAAAGAAAGTCGTCAGAAAAATCTTAAACCTACTTAATGAAGCCTTTTAAATGCTCATCCCGCACTTTTGAGTGAAGTGCAATTTATATTTCATAAAAGTAGAAGCCGAGCTGCAAGCTCTAAGTAATTATCATATAATTAAATATCTGCTATGAAAGAAATGAAAACTCGGGCTTCTTGGGAGACTTCCATGACTGGTTTATGCAACCACAAATTAAATTACATTTCTTTACCTTATGAATGTTCTGGAGATCTGTTAACCCAGTTTGGAGATGCACCTCTGAGAGTGCTACGCTGCTTTGGAAGGGGAAGGGAGTTGTTCCAACTGTTAAATTCCATGGGCCCGGAAACACACGTGAGTGTCTGTGTGTTCTGCGAATGTGACTCTGCTTTCCTCGACTGGAAGCATTTGCAGCAGTAACGGAGAACTCAGCTGCTCTGTGAGCAGTAGTCTGAGTGAACTGCTGTGGTATCAGATTACTGACTGATGTGGGGCAGCCAGTGGACAAGGTCTTACTCTGCAGGAGAGGAAAACATTGTCAGTTTGTTGGGAATGGGGTGGGAAATGCTGGATATCAGCAAATCTGGGTGGAAATCCAGACTGCCAGCTCGTCATGTATTTAGATTTCCTGCATGTTTACCTGGAAATCCCCTTCCCCTACCCAAGGAGGGCAGTGAATTCATAGGTGATGCATCTGCTGGAGCTTGCGTCACCTCTGGATGAGGGCACTTCCTTTCATTTCACAGGGGACTAACTCTGTGTCTGTTAATAATTATTCAGATGAGGGCGTTCACTGAAGAAAATTTCCTGGCAAGAAATGAGATGTAGCAGCATATCAACATGTGCACTGTGTTTTTGCTACTCACGTCGTTGGCTTTTTAGAGCTGGAGGGATCTACCTGGTGCAGTTTTACCTGAACGGGGGAGAAGCTGAATTATTTCAAGACAGGAAGCCTGACTTGGAGCTCTTCTAATTTAAGGAGCTGCTGCAATGACACTCTGTTATGGCTTTATGCAAATGATGAATGAAATATTTTCATGCGCTGATGGAATTAAAGAGCAGTTTCTGTATGACTTAGCTTGAAGAACAGGAAGAGTGAATGCTCCATCATATTTTTGCAGTGTATTGAGCTTGCATGAAACTTGACTATAAAAAAGCACAGTTTTAGTTGTGGTTCTCTGAGAAGTTCTGGTACTGCGCTGCTAAAGGGGCTTCTCCTGGGTCACGTGGTTCTAGACCACAGGAACATCATTTTTGTTTCCTCAAACGAAGATATCCAGTGTACAGTGATAGTTAAAAATCTCAGTTCACAACAGTATATGGTGAGGTGATGATGGCGTAATGGTATCCTTCATGGCACCTCAAGGGGACATATAATTGGTGTTGGCTTTCCTTTTCCCTCTCACTTTTTTCCTAAGGTTAACTACTTAACCTTGACTTGAGGCTGTATTTTTTTTCTCATTACATTTCTCCATTATACATTATTTGGTTTGGTTACAGTCACTAGACTTTAACTGCTCTGACATATTAATTTTTAAGGGCATAAATGACTTCATTAAAATAATGTCCTTCAGATAAGTGCACTTGGCGCTGTGATTGGAAGTGGACAAAAAGATCTATGGAGCAGCAACTCCTCTACATTAGTAAAATACTACAGGAACTCAAAACAGTACTACATGATTTAGAACGCTTCTTAGTTACTTTGTAGAAGTTCAGTCTGTAGCCTACATCCTTAAATTCATTATGTTTGATCATTTGTCAGGATTTTCTTTTGTAACGTGCTTTTAGTCAAAGCTGTCTCGTATGTTTGGAGTCTTCCTTCATTTACATGCCACACTGGTTTCTTACTATCCCTGCTCATTCTGTGTTATTTCTTCTCAATGAGTACCTGCTTGTTACGAATCTGAAACAAGGAGGAGCACTGTCTGTTGGCTCCTGATAGGAAATGTCTATTGGAAGGGTGTTATCGTTAGAGTGGGTGACTGGGAAGCACAACTGCTCTTCTGTTCCCACTTCTGGACTCCTTTCTTCTCGGTCCCTAGCACAGAGCAAGCCATGTTAAAGATATTCTGCCAAAAGGTGGACGTGGTCTCTGGTGTATTGTCCTACGAGGAGTGGGGAAGGCAAGTAGCTGCTCCAGATCAAGTGTTACTCTTCCTGTAATGATCGTGCTCTACCGCTTGCCAAAGAGTGTGGTGTGAATGGTCTGAGATGTGCAGTAGTTACAGTGACTTGAATCTTCAGTCCAGATCTCTGAAGTTTTCCTTTCTGGTTTCCCTTCTGCCAGACCCTTCTCTTCCCGCCTGTTAAGGGTCGAGGGACCGAGGTAATAACTCCTCGAGTTCCTTAACGATCCCTTCTGCCTCGCTAGAGACAGAAGGGGTTTAAAGGGGACAGAAGAAATTCACACCGCGGTCTGCGTTCAGGAAACCAAAACAAACTTTTAATAAACAATAAATCCACACATCTATACACTACTATACATATGCACAAACCGAGAAAAAGGAAAAAAAAAAAAAACCACGAAGAAGAGAGGACTTAGATAACCAGGGTTCTTGGCAGTTCTGTTCCAGGTCAGTGCTCTGGGCAGGCACCCAAGTACCGAGGTGGGAGTGAAGGCCTTGCAGCCGCAGACAGAGACAGTACAGTTCTTTCCGCAGCGAGACGGAGGGAAGTGCCGGGAGAACACCCCACTGCTCTCAGGCGGAGATATCTCTCCCGATTCCAGAGGGTACTCACGGCAGGACTAGTTCACAGTCCACAATCCTCAGCCATCGGGGGGTGCAGGCCCTCAGGTTTCGGGCCTGGTCGTTCGCCGGGCCGGGCCTGGTCAGGCCAGCAGGGTGGCAGCAGGAGCTCTCCTCCGTGAAGCGTCCGGAGCCCAAGAGAGAGACACTCCCCCACTGCTGCTTTTAAAGGCTCCCGACGTAACATTGCGTTCTCCTGACTCCCTTAACCAATTAAATGCGGGATTATTGTACTGCATGGAATAATTCTATTTGTCCATTTCCCAAAACAGGGAAGTTTTAGCTCAAACCAGGACACCGCTGTGCTGTCTGAGCGTTCCCGGAGCCCCGATGTCACCTCACCTGTGGCTAGAGGGAGGGTTATGCGAAGGTGCCTCACTGACTCCCTGCTCACCCGAGACTCCGGTGGCATCTCGTCAGCTTGTTTCAAGGTGACTCGAATTGAACGAGTGATTTGGGATATGTACTGATGCAGCTGAAAGCTGTTAGCTGGGTGGTGATTTCTGCTTGCCTCTCTCCAGGGCTGTCCTTAGTTCTTGGAAGGGCTTTTAGCTTCTTCATTAATCAGCCAGTTTGTGTAAGTAAAATGCTTTGAGATAGTAACTGGTCCAGTGGGCCTATGGACGTGTGCGTGCGGGAGAGCACATCCGAACATGCAGCGTTACCGAGCAGTGTTTTTGCCTCGTGCTGGAGGCTTGAGGAGGCCCTGTGCTGAAATTACAACCTGTTTGCCCTGTCTCCCCCCAGAGCCTCACAGCATGTTCACTGAACATCGCTGCCTGCCTTGGGGTGGTGCGGCCTTGGCCACTTCCTTCATTTCTTTGAGTACCGCTGTAAAATGAGGTATATAAAAGCTGAGCTGCTGCAGATTAAAAACATTTTCTAAAAAATAAAGTTAAAATTGAAGCTGACCCAAGTTAAAAAGCAATTTTTTGAGAATGTAAAGGCATAAAAAGTACCTGAACGTGATTTTAAGTGGGCCCGTGAAGGTAGAAGATAGGTGGCAGGAGTAAAAGGACGCACGCATCAGTGGGGTGCTGCAGATGGAGAGAGCCCTAGAGTCACATGCTAGGAGCAAATTTCAATTAAATGAGCATACTTCAGGTAACCATTGAATTCTGTCTGGATAAATGGATTTTAGAAGAATATATGTATTTTTTGAAACCATGAAGTCACTTGATAAGGTCGTAATAAATCTGTCAGGATTTCTACTTTGACCAAAGCTGAGCTGTAATATGGGATTCATTTCAATACCTGAAGCCATTTTGGGGTGGAAAGAGACTTTCCCAGCTTCGGAATTAGATTTCTCTGCAACGGGTATTATGTTCTTGACCCCGTATCATTGCCTGTGAGGAGCAGCAGTATTTAAAATTCACTGTAATGCAATAAGCCTGAGCTGCAGCTAAGCGTGTGCTGTGCTGTTATACTGCAGCGCTGGTGGTGGCTGTTGTTAAAGCATTGAACACACGTGAGGTAAACACAGGGCTTTCTTCAGCAGTAATTAATAATTTAATCTCTGAAGTAGAGGTTGCACTTCATTTTCCCCAACTATTCTTTGATTTTTTTTTTTTTCCTCTCTAGCCTGTTTTAGCTGGCGTCTCTCTCCCCTCCACACCCACACAGGTTGCCTCTATAATAAGCTCTTTCAGCAAAGAGCAGCTTTATTTCTTTCAGGTGGCACTAAGCTTTTATTTCTTGTAAAAAATAATTGCGTCTTACTGTAAAAGGCATTCTCTGATGGAACAGACCACCTTTAAGAAAGCAGCATGATGAAGAGCCGCAGTCCCTGCTGCGGCTGGTACAAGGTGGTACCCGCTTGGCTGTGCCCATTGTTCCCAGGCCAGGCCGTGGAGGCTTGGGCTGATGTGTCAGTGCCTCTGTATGTGTGCGGAGCTGCAGAGAATTGTGGTGAATTAATTTGCTGTTTGCTTCTGCTCCCTGCTTTCAAGTCTGCCACAAAGCCCTGGACCTGGCTGACACTAGAAGGTACTTGCCTGTACCCCCGTGTGTGCTGACCTCTTGGAATATGCCAATCTAACGTCTTTATGCTGGGCAAAGTCTCTCCGGTGACGTAGCTTGACTTTGATCTGCCCCGAACCAAGACAAATCAAATCAACAAAGCCCTTGGGGGTTTCTTTATGAAGTCTAAAATGGGGCTTTGACTTTTACAACTGGTATTTTCCATAAGCAGCAGTATTTGTGAAGCTTTTTTTTCTGTGACTTGGTGTTTTGTGCTTGAATTTCCCCCGTGTGTATGTAATTTTGAAGACTTTTTCCTGTGATTTGGATATCTCTAACGTCTCCCTTGTATGAATTTTCTGGTGTTTGAGAGGCAAAGTTCATGGTACCCCCTTTCCCTTGATGAGAAATCTGTCTCTTCAAAGCCACTGGAGTTCAAATATTTTGTGTTATTTGAGTGAAACTGGACAAAACTGGGCTTAAAAACTGTTAGTGGAGGATAAACAGAAGGACATAGGGAATGATTAAATGGGACTAGTTGTTCAGAATATCCATATGATTACAGAATAATCATGAAGAAATCTCATTCCAAAGTACTGGAAAAGTGTATCTAGAAAGAAAATTGCTTCCTCCTGTCTGCACGTATTCTTCAGTGGGAGCAATCACAGACATTGGATCCCTGGGTTTAGGTCGTGCTCTCGCTGGGTTTCCCCTGCGGCTGGTTTTGTCAGTGGAGGATGGGGTTCATGACCATCTCCTGATTACATGTACAACTCTGCTTTCTTACCCTTCCAACACCTTACTGCAGGACAGACAATTGGGTGACAGGTGAGGACTCCAAAATTGTTTCTGCAGCCTTTGGGATGGGTCTCTGCTGTTCCATGTGCAAAACGTGTTAAATTTGAAGATTTCACAGCTGACAAAGAGATGTAAAAGTCAGGGTCCAAACCCAGAGAATAACACGGAGTGTTCTGCGTGGCAGGCTGCTGCGACCCTTTTGGATGTGAGCTGTCGGTCAGCTATGGCGTTGTGTGGGTTGTTTCCATTAGCAGGATTTGATGGAAGGACTCATTTATTTTTGACACCCTTTTTTATTTAAAAAGAGCAGACAAGGTACCATTTCATTAAGAATGGCAGGAGCTGAGCTGCGGGAGACAGACATTTTTCTTTCTCACTTTTGCATTTAGGTTCTTTTTAGCAAATCCGAAAAAGCTTCCAAGTAGCTGTTGGTGTTCATCCAGGTTGTGTTCAGGTTCCCTTGTGCTTTCTCCCCCCTGCCCTGGGCTCTGCTGCCTCTTCCTTGGGCGCACAAGTCAGTAGAAGGCAGCAGCTAACAACAATCTCTCCAGCCACATGGCCTTTGTGTGGGACTTTCGCTTTCTCTCTGCAGTGTTACTGTTGTTTCAGATGCCTTAATCTGTACGTAGTAATTTCCAGAGAATGACCCAGCACCCCAGAGTTAATAAATGTTCCTCGTCACAGAATAAACTCGCTAATATATGCCCCAAACATGTTCTAATATATGTTATTTTCAGACTAACACGATGCTAAAGGTTATTTAACTTTTTTAGCATTTTTGGTAACGTTTACTTGTTAGTAACCAAGAAATCTATTTTCAGTGCTAAGTGTTGCTGACATTTAAAAGGGTCTGAGTGATGTTTTGCTGGTGGCTTGTTACATGTCTGTTTGCTGCGGCAGTATGGGAAAAAGATCTCCTGGGAGGCCTGTGATTCCCCTGGAGCTTCTCTTCAGAGCTGGTCATGGTTGTACCTGGAGGAAAGTTCTGGCTGGATGTATCTCCTAGGGACAGGAGGTTGTGACGGCTCTTTGAATGACAGGGCTGAGCTGTGCTGGTGCTGGCTCAGCAGAGTCCTCGGCCCGGTGACTGTGTCCCCCCTCAACCTTTCCCCAGACTGCTGTGAGGCTGTTGGTGCCTATGTGGGGAAGCACTTTCTCCACAGACAATCCACAGTTTAGAGCTACATGGGGGCCTTGTTTCAGCGGTGGAGAATCTGGAGAGCGCTGTAAGGCTGGGCGAGGAGCTGGTGCTTCCAAAGTTAGGGGAACCAGTTGCAGCCTGGCTCTCTGAGCTGGGCACTGTGAACGGGGAGTAGCTGCTGGGGGCATGGATTGAGCTTTGGGGATGACAGACTTGGTGCTCAGGTGTCCCAGTGGCCTCTGGTGAGGCAGGTCCCTCACTGGTGCCTGAGTAAACTGGTTTCAGCGCAGTTTCATTCTGCAGGATAAACTGGAGGTAGATGCCGCAGCTCTGGTGGAGTACTGCAGGGTACCAGCAAGGGAAGGTAGGAGAGCTGTGAGCTGTTACACCGTGAATTACAGGGGGTGTAGTCTGTGGAACTGATATTTCTAAAAGTGATCCCAGAACATTCCCCCCGAAATGCATGAGAAGAAATGAATGAAATGCAGGTGAAATGCGAGGAGAGTTGGGGTTCCTCGCTGGGATGGCCATCAGCAGGGGCTGCTGCCTGGGTTGCTGCCGGGCTCCGCAGCCCCATGGAGCTCGCTGATGCCTCCAGCACCATCTGCCAAGAGAGTGAGGGGAGGTCTGTGCTGGCTGCCCCTCGTCCTGCCTGGGGCACAGCTGCACACCGTGCCGCCGGACGCTTCCACCTGGATTTTGTGTACCCAGGTGTTTGAAGTACGCCCAGGTGTGTGAGTGCAGCCTGCACCCAGGGGGTATCGCTGGGGCTGAATTTTGAGGCAAATTGTGACAGTAATTCAGCATAACACTGAGGAGTCAAGGTAGGGAGGTATGGCCCCAGCTTATTTTTACCTTGCAACATGCAAAACAGTTCCACAGTTCTAGCAGATTCTGATTTCAGAGCAACTGACAAGTATTTTCAATGTATATTTTCAAAGTATTTTCTTCCCCAGATTTAATTTGAGCTAACAATTCTTCGAGCGCTCCAATCTAAACTGGCTGTGGCACTGTCAGGTTGCTTTAAGTATTGCCTTTCCCACTCCTGGTAGCTGGAACAGTTGGGCTTTTGTTTTACAATTAATATTTCGATGAGAAGTTGTAAGGTACTGTAGGCATAAATATTTAATATCTTCCCTCTGTTTCTTTATTGCTGAGCTTGGTGATAAGTTAGTAATTCAGACTGAAATGCAGATAAAACAGTAATGTGAACAGTTTAAATCTGCATTTTTCCAAAGCTCCTGTGGTCAAGATGACTGCGTTCCAGCAAAAGTATTGCTATTCAAAATTGTTTACCTCTACACTTCAGCTGGATGCTGCTGTACATGATAAATGAGGTAAATAAAGGTGCCTTTCGGGTCCCAATAACTGCACAAGAAACCTAATCATTCTCACTAACATAAAATAATTTAACAAATGGAATGGTGCCATAGCAGCCTAATAAGAAATTTCTGAATACGGTACCGCATATGGCCAAAGCTACTTCAGGCATAATTCAAACTTCTTTTTCTTCCCTGTTTATAATAGGTTTGTTTCATGTTTAATGTGGAATAAAACTTTGTGTGCAGCATCTCACATTTTCCTTTTTTTAGAGTTTATATCACTTTTGATCTGGCCATGAAGCATTATTTACCTTTCTCCCACGATAACTGGTACCATGTCACCTTATGGGTAAAATATGTTGGAATTTGTGGCACTGTTCCTCGGGAGAAGTCAAACTGCTGATGCTAGGTTCAGATTTTCATCTCTTTAGAGAGACAACCATGTCATTTAAGCCAAATAGAATGATTCCCTTAAAGGCAGATGTTGAAGCCTCTGTCCTACTCTCTTCCTCCTCCTCCTCCTTTTCTTCCCTCCTGGGCTCACACAGAAGACAGTAATTTCTGAGCAGATGGAGATATTACTATTTAATAAGAGTAATCTTTGCAGAACACTGATGGGCTTTTGCTAGCCAAGGCAGTGTCATTTGGCTTTGCGTTTCCAAATGCTGCTGTTGGTAACAGCGTTACCATTTCGGGAAAGAGGAGTTAATCCACCGCTTTGTTAGTGTAATCTGGGTTATCTCCCGTGGAGAAGCACTTGGGAGGCTTCGGTCTGAGGGAATTTGTCTGGAATTTAACTGCTTTCCTGCTTGCTTGAACAGGATAAAAATCTTGGGTTTCTGTCTAGAGAACACACTGGCAGAGAGTAACAAACAGATGGAATAAAATTTCCAATTCCTCTCCAAAGCACGGTTTAGATGCAGGTTCTGTGTGTTTATCTAAAGAGTCAACTGGTGCCCTAATCCTGCGCTTAGCTGGTGCCGAAGTGTACCACAGGTAGCAATGCAAAGACAGATAGAGCTGACGGAAAATGCAAACTTTATTAGAGCCTTGGGATGCTGAAGAGACGTTTATCCCAAAGTCTGCTGGTTAAAACAAACATCAGAACCATCTGTGAGAGAGTGTCTCAATTCCAGCTGTTTGAATCCAACCCTTACTGGAAATCTATGGATACTAAAATCTCCCCGGTCTCGTTATGCCTTAATTGTAAAAGACGCTGGGTGTTGCTAGTGCATTTTGCACCTCCTCCTCCAGAAAGCTGCTGGCAGCTGTAGAGTTGGCTGTTGCTGGCGGAAGGGTGGCTGTGGGATACGCCGTCACCTCATGCTGCTCCAGCTTCTCACATGCATAAGTACAGCCACAGCTGCAGCAGCTGGGTCCAGCTTCCTAGCTACGGGTGCGCTTAAAATCACTTTGGTGCCTTAAACACAAGAGCTGTGCTTCATTAAGGCATCATGGTGGAAGCACAGATGGTGCATTTTCAAAACAAACCAAGAAACACTTTAAAACAAATGAGGAGCTGTTACTGTCTCCTTTGGTGCCTATTGTGACCAAGTGTTAATGGGGTTGGGCAGAGGAAGATGTTTCTGCCTTTGGTGATAGGAGAGAGTGAAGACGAAGTGGGGCTTGCTCTAACTGTATCTACCCATCCCAAACACAAATAGTCCTGTCTTTGCAGAGAGGAGTCTGAGCTTTCCTGATGAGCACCTCTGCCGGGAGGGCAGAGTGGGGCAGTGGCTCCAAGTCCTGGCTTTGAGCAACACCCGTGAACTGCCCATGCTGCTGAAAAGGGGTGTCTGGGAGTCGCTGGGGGGTAGGCAATGCTTGGAGAGTGCCAGATTAGGAATATCCTGTCGTTTGCGGGCCCCACAGTTCTGAATGGAGGTGATGGGGGTGTTTCATGCTGACGCTTTTCTGTGAAAGCCAAAGTTTATGGGCAAATGCATTTTAGTTGCAGTGAATTTCCCATTTTGAAAAGGTTTATAACATGTATTTTCAGTTTTAAGTGCTTTTATAACGTGATGTTTACGTTATAATAAAAAACAAACCACCAGATTTTACTATAAATAAAAAGGCCAAAGCCACTCTAAGGTAGTTTTAAAACCATCAAAGCAAATTTTTTCAATAAGGCCGTTTCTTTTTTCCCTAGATTTTTTTCATTCAGTGGCATTTTTTTAGACTTTGAACTTTTTGTCTAACTTGTATTATTGATTGTTAGTATTGATTTTGATTTACCTTTAATTCTCAATTTCTTTTAGAATGGCAGAGCAGTTGCTTTGAGTGCAGCTGCTCTCATCTTGGCATCCTCCAGGTCGCTTCAAGGGATGGGACAGTGTTGCTGGTGTGGATTCTGGAGTGTGACACCATGCAGGAGGGGTCAGCACTGAAATCTTGCCTGGCCACTCTTCTCTTAAAAGTATCTTCAGGATAGACACGCTTCCTCTGCAGAGTGAGCACAGGGAAGCTTTCCTGACTTCAAAAAACCCATCCAGTTGTTGAGATGCTGTTACACCTCCCTCACAGAAAGCCCGTTGTTATTTAGCTGGGCACTTTATAGCAAAAATAACAAGCGTATCTGTGTGAAGTTTGGGTCTGTGGGGTTTTTTGCCATTCCCAAATAAAATGCTGTTTGGAAGTAGCGTAAGCCTAGGTCTGGCTCCGTGTGCAGTTGTGGCTCCAAATGAGATTGCTGCTGATTTCTGTCTGTGTGAGTAGGCGTGGGACAAAGCTGGTTTGCCTGATGTCTCACTTGGCAGACACACCTGGTGAGCTGGAACCTTAGGATGAACTTTGTGCTCTTCTAGAGACTCGAGGAACAAGTCTGAGGTGCAGGCTGAGGTGTCAGTGGAAGGGGAAGGTGGGGAGCTTGGTTTGGGTGGTGGTCCAAGAGCTGTTGGCAGTAACTGTGTGAAAACATGCCTTCCTCGTTAGCATCTGAGTATCCTAACAAGTGTGGGAGCACGCCTGTTAACAGGAAATCATTTTCTAATGGCTGCTTTTGTTGCTGCACTGGTTTTCCTGCCCTTCCATGCAGGATCTTGACTGAAAGGTATTTGTTTTGCATACGGATCTCTTGCTGTTCATCAGTGCATTGTCATCCCGCCTTCTGTGCGCTCCTTTCCCCAAGAAGTCCCATACAACCTGCTAAAGTTCACCTGATGGGATTTCCCCCAGACTTTTACTCCTATTAGTTTGCTTGGAAAGTTGAAGAGCGCTGGAGTAATCAAAAATAATCATTGGTGTCAAAACTATTATGAATTATTAAAAGGAGCAGAGCAACGGGAGCTGCAGATAATTCCTCATTCTGAAAATGAGCACGTTTTCTGTTATTGCTGCAGTAATTACCTAAAAATACGCAATACTTAATTACTTCGAAGATGTCAATCTTCATAACAGTTTATTAGAAAATTCTAATGGATGGAACAGCTGCTTCCACAAGCAAATCTATTTGTGGCTGAACCTGACATTCTGCTCTAAATATTATTCCACCTTGATCAACATTATTTCTCAGTGTGTATTTCGTTACAGCTGCAACAGATTGGGAAGGGAGGGTTTATCCAGCTGCAGTGGGAATTGTCTGCTCACTCGTGGCTTGATACGGCTGGAGCAAGTAGAAGTGTTTGCAACCAATTTATGATAAGAAGTTGGGATGGTTAGTACAGGACCCTGGTCTTGGCATTTCAGCTGTGTTCATCTTTCAAAGGCTCCTCTTTCGGGAACCATCAACTGCATCAGGCTGTTGGTGTGAGGGGACAATATTCACCTGTCCCTGATGCAGAAAGTGAGCTTTATGGAAAGGGATGTGGACAGGGCTGCTCTGCGGGGTGGTGGTACAGGTGGCAGGGCTGTTCCTGAGGAGTCCAGAGTAGCAGCATGCAAGTTAGAAGAACATAATGTCTGTTAGTTCCAAATGCCAGGTCCTTGTTTGTGCATTATTATTGGTGTTGAGTGCCAACAGTATACCTGCATTTCGAACAGACGGCTTCAGTCCGGAGCGCTCACAAGTTTAGCCTATGTGCAGCTCAGTGAAATAGCAGGTAAATTGGGACAAAGTATAGTCCAAAAGTCTAAAATGGCCTTAAGTTGCACCATGGGAGATCTAGGTTAGGTATCAGGAAGAATTTCTTTACAGAGAGGGTTGTGAAGCATTGGAACAGGCTGCCCACAGAGGTGGTGGAGTCCCTGTCCCTGGAAGTGTTGAGATGTTGATGTGGTGCTGAAGGACATGGTTTAGGGACCCTGGCAGTGCTGGGTGAATGGTTGGGCTCGATGATCTCAAAGGTCTCTTCCAACCAGATGGTTCTATGAAAATCTATCTGTTTTGTACAGAAAATGTTTTAAAAGCCCCAAATTAATAAATACAACAACAGAAGCAACTTGAAAGCAATAGTCTTTAACGGCAAGCTCTACCTTAACTTGATTAATATTGAATTCTGTAAAGCCATGACTTCAAACCCTGTTGTGTTTCTGCATTGCTGTTTTCTGTGCTTTTCTGTCCTTTGAAAAATTTGCTGGATCAGGTGTTACTAAGAACTCCAGGACTGTTCCTTTTTCATTTCAGCAGCAGGAGTTTCATGCCTTCAAAGCACAAGGTTTGATTTTAACCTCCTACTTGTGCAATTTCTTTGCAGACCAAGACCATGTTCAATTTATTTCTTTAGACCTTGCACTGGCCTACTTAGTGTCACATCAGAGACTGAGCCACTTAACATCCTCTATCCTCTTCTGAGCTGTCCTTCAAACGTCCCTACCCCCTGGGCAGGTGAAGATTGGATCCAGGTCTGCTGCACTGCCTGGCTTTCTCCCCCGTCTGAATTTGGGACAGCAAGTCTTAGCGTAGCCAGAGTGGTCTGTTTTGCCAGTGGTGTAAAACACAGTAATGAATTAAAAGCCTCCTAATGAGCCGCCTATTCTTAATTCCGGTAGCTTCCCATTAATTCTGAGAGTAACTAGCAGGTGTCTTGAGACACTGGGTTTTTCAAGACCTGTATTTTTCAAGTAACACTGTGGGTGCTTCTCTGCATAGTCTTACTGAATCTTCAGAGCTGCTGCGCTGTATTATGTGTGTGGTGCATTGAAGTTAGCAGATACTAATTTAACCAAGTGTTCTAAAAAATGTGTTGCATGTATTGTTACAGCAGGTGCCCTGCGAGAGCAAAATCTGAGTGGCGTCAGCAAGCTGAGTTGGCTTTGCCCAAGTTCGTCAGTGTTCACTAGCCCTTGTGTTTGCAGACTGTAACTGAACCAGCACAGCAGCATCTCGTTGGAGGGAAGCTGAGTTTTTGTTAAATATGTGTATAGATTTCAAACTGGGTCACCCTGAGAAAGAAGCTGATCTCAGATGGTGGTAAACAGCTTTAATTCAGCAGTAGCGGGCGAGCATTAGTAGTCCCACTGACTTTCACGAGATGATGTATCAGTCACACATGCAGTTACCCATGCAGGGTGTGGATAAACGCGTAAGGAACGACATCTCAGGCATTAATTTCTATCTTTTCAGAGAAATAACGTTTTTGTGGATTGTCAATGATATATCTTGGGAAGATATTGCGGAAGTCAAACCTTTTGTATGGCTGTAAAGTGAACGTGATTCTCACATTGCTGTTGGACCATGCACTTGTGAGGGCTATGTGAAAAATAACTGTGTTTTTGTCACAAATTCTGTTGTGAGGGGACCCGGGGCTTTGGACTTTTATCCTGACTGAAAATTGTGATGAGCAACTAGCAAATGTTCATAGAAAGGGCTGCTTACTAATGAGCAATCGGTTGGGCTCCTTGACGAGCGGAGAAAGTGTACGGAACTGTTCTAGTTTCTTGAGCCAGGACCTGCAGCTTCACCTCAGGGGATGCCCCTGGCACTGAGCACCCCTCGGGACCCCACCGTGACTGCCACTTCAGCAAGACCTGGCTATGCTCTTTGTCACTGAGGGGTCGCTCACTTGTCCTCTTGGCAAAAATGAAGTCTCGGTTGCCTACTTTAGCAGCTCTATATCACTAATACTTGTTTTCTTTCTCAAGCCTCATCATGGCTCTGACACCGGCAACCCCCTTGGTGATGGTCCGGTGACTAATGTGGCCACGCTTTCAGTGCTGCCTCTTACCACCCTGCTTGTGTCTCTGGTGCTCTGCTTAGATGCTAAATCCTTAGTCCTTGGTAATTTTTACCAACACCTATTGCTATGGTTCAAATGAAAATAAGACCAGTCGCGAGCATGGATGTCCATGCCATTAGCTACACTCCTGCCTTTGGGTTACTCAAGTTCTCTCTGACTATTGACCACTAGGTTTGGGTTTTTTTCCTCCCTTGAATGGCTTTGGCTGAATTAGGCTTTAAGATTCGTGTCAGAGTTACATTTGTGACCTTCTCATGGATTTTTCAGCAGTTCAGGTGTGACTGAATATAGACCTTGACTGCTCTTCAGAGCAATCCAGGCAGAGGAAAAAATCTCACAGGGAAGTGCTCCTTCTTAGCCTGTAAAAATGATTAAAAACGGAGATACACCTTTTTAACTGGTTCCTGTTCTAAAGGATAAATGTGCAGCTGAACTGCCTCCCAGTATCCTGAGCTGCACAAGGAAGGTTTGCCTTTTTTTTTTTAATATGGAAAATATAAAAATAAGGGAGAAAATTAATTCAAAGCAAAGGGACATAAACAGAGAAGCATACAGCTTAGTTACAGCTTCTTAAAAGTGAAATAAAGAAGAGGCATTGTGATGGTTCATTGGCTTGTGCCTTATCTCGCAAAGGTAGCTACCATGAGCAGGGAGTATATTCTGAGAAGCTCCAGTTTGTTCTCTCTGTTACTGTGGGTAATGAATATTCTTCAGCAGAGAATGCAAATGTTTTTTCTTATTTCCTGTCTCTAAAATTGGGACAGGGAGTTTGTTTAAAAAGTAACAAAGGGATTAAAATGGGATGGAAAGGCTGCAATTATCTGTGATAAACAACACATTATGTTTTGGTTTGCGGGCTGCGAGTCTGTCACTGAAATGTTCCTCATCTCGTGTAATATTTGGCGCTGCTGCATTGCTTTTCAATTATACAGCTCAAAGGAAAGTTTCCACTGACAAAAGCAGTGAAAGCACATAGCTTTTACTATTGGTTTTTGGTGGTTTTTTCTTTCTTTTATAGGTCTCAAGTGTCTCTTCAAATACAAGTCCAAATGACAGGAGTCCAGGAGTTTGAAAGTTATTAGAGAGATATGGATATATGCAGCTAATGAAATATGCTCGCTTACAATATATCAAGACATGCAGAACGTTGAGGGAAACTCAGCAATTTCAATATTTAATATAAGCTGGAGTTAAAGTGGGGTTTTTTTGCAAATGCAGCATATGTTAATCTATTGCGGAGCATTCGTCTAGCAGATTCAATTTCCACTCATAATTTTTCATTTATTAGTTTCTCTTTCCCATAAACACAGCTGTGTATTCTGATCTACGCTGTCGAGATCTGACGCGGTGCAGTATATGGGGGACCCAAGTGATTTATTGTGGAGAGCCGGGGGGATTGAGGGGACTGCAGAACCATCTCATAATAAATATCGGTTCTGATTTAAATTCGCCTTTGCAGAGTCTTTACCCCAGACTTTCCACCAGCTGCTCATGTTGAAGGTGGATAGAGGGACAGTTTAAGCCATGTCACAGCTCAGGAACAGCTGTCAGTGTCTGCTGTGTTTGGCCCCAGATATCTGTGGTATGGACAGTGCTGATATAGTGATGAGGTTCATGTGATGCTGCTGCTCTTCAGCTGGCAGCAACATGCCTCTTAATTGGGGGTTTTCTGAGACCGGGGCTTTGTAATCAAGAAGCTTATAATTCTGAAGGCATAATGAGGATCAAATAATTGTTATAGTTAAAATGAGTCTGCCACTTGATGTGTGTCAGCTTGGTTTGGAGTGGTGGTTCTTATAAAATTGTTTTTAAAAACAAAACAGAAGAACAACCATCCAAACAAGGCTCTCCATCTCCAGTGGGTTCATGCTGTCACGTATGTCTGGGAATCAATATGTATTTTATTTTAAGTTTCGCACTAGGCTACCTTCTTCAGGTACAACCGCTGATCTGCAGGCAGCTACCACGCAGCTGAGCAGGAAGGGCTTGTGGAGTTTAAGCCAAAACCTGTCTGAGGTTATCGAGTAACTTCTCTGTGACTTGAGTGCCCTGCAGTTCGACCCCAGCGAATGGCTGCATCTGTGCTGTCAGGGATGTGCTGCACAGAATGAAAATACCCGTTGTAGGTGTGAGGGAAATGAGTTCAGTCTTTTCCCCTTGGGATTTTACCCACCTCCCTACAGATGTGCTCAATTCCCCTCTCGCCAGTGATTCCACCTACTGTCTCCACTCCGCTGATTCCGCTCATTGTGTAAACATGGCAAGGCGTGCGGAATCATTTAACAGATTGCTCCACAACTTGACCCCTCCTCTTCCCTCCAAGGGAATATTTTTCCCACCGCTGGTAAACGCACTTTCATTGCTGGGTTTTGCTTAATACGTGAGCCCCATCCTTTCTCTGGCTGCTGTGGGGTGGGGAGCAGGGTTGATGGCCTTCCAGGAGGCTCGTAGCCAACCTGCTCTCCACTGTGCTTGCTCCGTGCGCTGCTCGGTGAAGGACGGTCTCGGGAGAGATGATGCAGTTTAAGTGAAGGGCTGATAGAACTGGGAAGATGACTTGTGTCCTGATAAGCTTGTCTTTATTTTCGATCTCTGTTGGTCGGTTTAGTGAAATCATATGCTTATCTGCAAGCCTTCTCTTGATTGCATCCTTTGGCTGTTGGGGCCAAATGCTGCAGTGACAGTATTTTTCAAAGCTATGAAAATCATGTGAGTGTGGTATATTTATTACCACTGAAGGCTGTCTCACTTGTGAGCCCTTTTTTCTGGCAAGCTTAGCACTTGGCTAATGGGGTGTCCCAGCCCTGTGCTGTTTTGAGATGATGTGATGATGCTGAGGGAAGGATTGTATCTCAAATAAGTAAAGAAATAGTGCTGCAAGCAGCAGTTGCCTGTATCCTCTGCGGCCTGGCCTTTGAGGTGCAGGCAGTGATGTTCTGCAGAGCAAAGGGAGCGTGCTGCTGGGTGACAGCTGTGACAAGACACCCATGGTGTGGCGGTAAGTCATTGAATCACAGAAAGTTTTGGGTGGGTTTTGAGATGATGTGATGATGCTGAGGGAAGGATTGTATCTCAAATAAGTAAAGAAATAGTGCTGCAAGCAGCAGTTGCCTGTATCCTCTGCGGCCTGGCCTTTGAGGTGCAGGCAGTGATGTTCTGCAGAGCAAAGGGAGCGTGCTGCTGGGTGACAGCTGTGACAAGACACCCATGGTGTGGCGGTAAGTCATTGAATCACAGAAAGGTTTGGGTGGGAAGGGTCCTTCAAAAGCCATCCAGTCCAACCCCCCTGCAGTGAGCAGGGACATCTGCAACCAGAGCAGGATGCTCAGAGCCCTAAGGTCCAACTTGATCTGGAATATTTCCGGGGATGGGGCTTCTACCACCTCTCTGGGCAACCTGGGCCAGGAGTCTCACCACCCTCAGTGTAAAAAATTTCTTCCTTAGGTCTAGTTGAAATCTTCCCTGTTTTATTTTGAACCTGTCACCCTTTACCCTGTCACAACAGACCCTGCTAGAAAGATCGTCCCCATCTTGTCCTTGGGTGCCTTCCTGCAGGAGTCACAGCTTATGCAGATTCCAAGGCCTGTTCTGGTGAGAGATCTGCTTTGGCTTACTGAATGTCTGGAAGATGTGTCTGGCTCGGGAAATTCCTGAGCTGTGAGTCGTTGGAAGCTGGAAGAGTATTCTAGGAAGGCGTTGCTTGGTGCCTGCCGTGCTCTTGCAAACTTATTTCTAGGCATTTGCTGGTGACAGTTATTGGAAATGGGACAGTGGTTTAGCTAAATCTTTGGGCTGATCCAGTACGTCACTTCTGTGTTCATAAACAATTGGCATGCTACACACTGCTGTTAATTGCACTGGAACTTGCAATGATTAATTCTAATTATTATTCATTATTTCCATAGCGTGTCAAGTGCACTAGAAACAATATCTGGTAGGTACTAAGCATGAAGATGTGGTTACAGTAAGAGATAACAACTGATTTCTGTCTGTCCTGTGCAGTGGTGGGTATTTTAGCCTATGTGTGTTGGGGTGTTTCCCTGTGCAACATGATGCAAAGTTTGCTGGATGCTGAGGTCATCTCCTCCAATTGCTGGTGAATCACTACATTTTCTTACTGGTGGAGCTCCACTGGTTTAATCTCTATTTAACTTGACCCCTGGGGTTTGGATGGCTGCTCATAGCGCTGCTATTACCAGGTTTGGTGACAAGTCACCTTTGCTTTGGAGCGGCAGGCTGAGAGGTAGGAGTTCCCCCTCCTCAGACAGATGGGAGGGAGCAGGAGAAAGTTCTACCAGTTGCCTCAGTAGATCGGAGCTGTATGTTTGGATCAATGGACAGAGCACACTTCTTTTTCACTTCTCATGTAATCGTTTGCTTGGAAAACATAGGTGTCAGCCTCCAAACGGGAATTCCACGTTGAGATGCTTGGTAAATTTTACCTGTCACAGCTACGCTTAGTTCACCTCTTTTGTAACTGAGTGCTGGAAAAATGAGGTGTGGGTTTTTGAACAAGCAATGACAGGGAGAGCATGGCTGTATCGGCTGCATTACTGTAGAAATGGGGTAAATCACTGCTTCAGTGCTGTAAATTACTTTCAGTGTACTCCAGGATTAGCATATGTGTGACACCTCCTGCAGAGGAGCCCATGTGCTAGAAGTCTGTGCTTTGCAGCAGCTAGCAATAACTTACTCCTGTACCTGTTCTTCATTATTTTCCTTTTCCAAGATCATTTTTAATGAGTCTCTGACGACCCATGTAGGGGTTCCTGACTTACTCCCCAGATGAGCATGGGCTGGAGTTGGAAGTTTCCTGGGGTATGGCAGGTGGTTTTGGGGGCAGCCCCTGCGTTTCTGCACGCCGACGTGCTGGGGATGGGCGCTTTGCAGCGGAACGGAGCGAACAGGAGAGGGAGTTGATTAGGCAGGTAGAGCTACCGGGCAGCTTATTTCAGCTGATCATTTTAAGACCCTTAACAAGCAATCCATAAGCAAAATTTTAGTCCTTGTGGAGATGTTTTATTTCTCTTTTTACTTCCTCTGGCAATCCTGTCTGAATTAATATATAGCTGGATAGCTACCAACTGTGGCCACGTAGACATTGCTTACAAAATTACCTGGCCTTTGGGTAGACCTGCAGCAATTCTTAAACATTAGTTTTGTGGTGAGGTAGCGATACATACAGTTAAAACTCTTTACTTAACAGGGAACATCTGATTTAAGCAGAATTAAAAGGGTGGATGGGGTAAGGAATGTTCTCCAATCCAGTCTCGCTGAACAGACAATTAGTAAGATCATTAAACTGCCTCATTATTACCGTGATAATTACAGGATTAACACACTTCACTTCAATATCTCTAATTTGTTTTGTAATATAAGCAAGATGGGGAGATGATTCTGCTACATTTGAGACTTCTGGATGGCTAGTGTCAGAAATAAGGGCTTCTTGGTAGTTAAAGAGCAGCAGAGGCGAGATGGCTGGAGGAGGGGTGCGCAGGGGGCAGCCGGAGCTGCCAGCCCTGGGGGAGTGCCATGGGCAGTCCTTAGGGTTTGGATAACTCTCATTAGTGTGCTTGGTGCTGCCTTGGGTCTGGGAAGAGATTTCAGATGAGTTCCCTGTGAGCAAATCACTGTGTCAAGGGAAAACCTCACCATACGTAAGCACGTTTTGATAGCTCCAGCGACTAAGCTGAGACAATGTCTGGAGTAACTAGGTGAAGCTTTGTCTAAGTCAGGTCGCTGGATGCACCAGACAGCTCTTCCAGTGTCTGTGGGAGCAGGCGCCTTCTCCTGTATTCTGTCAGAAACACGCTGCAGGCTGGTGCAGGCATGTTCCCAGCCAGTCACTCCGTCAAGGGTTTGCTGCCAGTGTGACAGTGTCACCACACTGCTGCAGCCAGTCGATACGGAAGAGATTGTGGGGCCACACAGGCTTATTTTCAACCCACAAGGAAGTTAATGTGGCTCAGAGGGGGTCTGGGATAAAAATCTCAAAGGTAGGAGGCACAGCATTACCAGTGACAAACCTTCCAGGAGCCTGGTACTTCTCATGCTGCCCAGGAGACGTGAGCTGGGAAAGGATGCAGGGAGGTGTGTTTAGGAGTGGACTGTACATCACCGTAACCATATTGGTGTCCACTGGGAACCTCATTTTTGAGAGAGAGAAGGCGGCTTGAGGCTCCCAAGAGAAAGGTATCCAAATATAAGAGCTTACCGTAGTGTGTGGATATTCTGCCAATGACTTCAAAGGAAAATTTCCATGTTTTAGATGTTCATTAATTTATCTGTCAGAAGGGAGAAGGGGAATGGTCAGTCTGTGTAACTGGCTAGCAGGGCTCACCTTGTGCTATGACAGACTGATGAGCTGTTCAGAGTAACTGCTGTGCAGAAAAGTACCATCCTTGAGGCCAGCCTAGTAGGAATTTTCCGGAGAAACCCTTTGGATATCAAAATAGGCCAAGGAGTCTGTAGCTGTGTATCCATATACAACTAAACAGAATCATACATATTAAATAGATATAAAAAAGCTACATATGCTAATACATGATGTGTCTGTGAGCTCCAAAGATCACTTACTCCAGAGATGAAGTAGTAGGTGCTGAGTTTGATCAGGATATCAAAGGTACTCTAGGACCTGTCAAGCGCGACTCCTCCATGTTCTTCTGAAAATTTTAACATGAAAAGACAAGGCAGAAATGGGTCTGACATTATTAACAACGACAAGATCTTTCCCCAGCTCTCCTTGCTTATTTTCCCCTAATGAGGTTTGGTGGGACATGTTCTCTGACAAGGTGCTGTTGCTGCCGCGGCTCGTTGCAATGCAGAGACGTGAGGCTGGTCCATCCTGTGCAGCG
>NW_010393457.1:28399-39877 GCF_000710305.1 Buceros rhinoceros silvestris | reverse complement strand
TGTTGCAATGCAGAGAAAGGGGGCTGGTCCATCCTGTGCAGCGTATCCACGGGCTCATTAGTGGTGGGGCAGGACTTGGGCAGCTGTTTGCTGGGGGCACGGAAACCCAAGTGCAAGCTCCAGTTTGTCAGCAAACAAACCGAACACAAGCCTGTCAGAACGGGAAGGAAATGAGGCGAGTTGGAGAAAAACGTTGGAGAAAGAGAATGGGGAAGCAGATGAAAATTGAAATGGCTTCTCTTTAAACGAGACTATTCACACCAGTAATTGCATGGCAGGACAATAATTCTATTGAGACATAACCCTGATTTCTGTATTGCAGCTCTCACGCATTGCAGCTGTATCGATAAAGCTGGATTGCAGCATGGAGAGGTTAGAAACCTCCCACGAGAGACTGTCAAAACATAGTGCAATGGGTATGGCTTGTTACAGGCTGAGCATGACAGGAGAAGCCTGGTATGGTCTCAGCTTGGCGAGGAAAAATGCTGTTATCAGCTGTGGTTGTGAAGGTTGATTCATTGTATCCATAGAATAAAAAGGAGATGGTTCAGAAAGGGACGGATGTTTCGCAGGGCAGTTTTCTAGGATCACTGCTCGCTGGGAACTATCTCCTGCAGACAACATTATTCCTCTCGCTAGGCAGATCGGGTTGTGACTGCACCTTTCTGGCAGCCTGCCTCTGATGCCGTTCGGTGTGGCTGCCGGCTGTACTAGCTGTAATGCCATCATTATAACTCCAACCTGCCAGCGGTGACAGCAACTAATGTGTCATTTGACTGGGAGAAGAGGCATCTCGCTTGGTTTTTTCAGACAAGTCAGGACTAGTTCAGTCGCTTGATGGCACAGTGGAGTGCTTTGGTCCTGAGAGAGCCATGTCAGTGCGAGACTGCAGTGCATTTACTGAGCACTGAAGAAAACATCCTTTCCTCCCCTTCCCCTGCGTTGCCCGCGAAGAAATGCAAAGCTATCAAAATCAGCAATTAGCAGTGAGAGACTGGTAGCAAACCCGTGGCTTTCCCCCTCCTGATTATTCTGACAGAGTTTTAGTTATATATTCATTATTTCCTAAATCATTATGCCAATTTGACAGTACTGCCAACTGAAGGAGGAGGCAAAGCCCTGCTGCATCAACTTCCATCTTCTATTGTGCAGTGTAACTTTGGTGTTCTCTGGTTTATTGTTCCCTTTGTGCTTACGGGTAAGTATTCCTGCGTTATTATTTAGTGGGAGCTGCGATTGCAAAGTTTATCTGCAATTAGAACAAAGCAGTCAATCATACCCATTTGTTTCTGCACAGCTGCTAGATCTTCTACCTCTATAGTTTATAAAGCTGGAGCTTGACTTGAATCCCCGTTTTCTTCTCTTGCTGTTATTTATTGCAGTGACTTATTGTCTGGTAACCATTTATATCAAACTTCATACAAAGGCTCTGTTATTTTTAGCCTGGTTAGAGGAGAATGGTTGGGTACATGGATCCAGTTTTGTGGAGATAGGCTCCCTGATTCCAGTGGAAAACAGATCAGGTCAGCGAAGCGTCTGTCTGCGACTCCATTTTTATAGCCCTTTGTGCAGGAGAAGCACATGTGCACAAAAATGTGGCTAAAATTCAGCCGTGTTGTATGCTCCTGTTAAACAAAAAAGTGGTAAATGTGCAGAGCTGCTTCTTCCTCTGAAGACCAAAGCAACATCTCCAAGGTCGTCTTCTGGAGGAGTGAAGTTGGTTTGCACAAACCACTGTGAACTGAAAGTCCAGGAGTCAGGGGGTGCTGTGGCCACGTTCTGGAAAGGAAAAGGCAAATCTCTTCTGTCCTGTTTTGCTCCCCTGTTTCATTTCCTGAATCAACAAAGAAAACAAGTATGTCCTAACTGGATGGGAAAAAAAAGTCCCTGTAAAATGTAATCTGGCATAGAATCAAAGAATCAAAGTAGTTCTGGAAAACTGAAAGATGGGAAAAGGAAATATTCCCAGGTTTCCAGTAAATTTTTAACTTGCTGAACAGACCTCAAATCTTTCACTCTACCTTGAACTGCATTTCTGTTAGATGTCCTGGTGCTGCGTGAGTTGGAGGCCTGAAATCTTCACTCTCTTTCACAGGCTGAGCCCCTCTGCGACTGCTGGGCAAACCAGTGGATGCCGTGTGTCCCTCCGGGGGAACGTGCTGCTGGGCTGCGGGTGGTGTCACCGGCACCAGTAGGAGCCTGGTGCTGGTTCTGACCTGGCCCAGGGCGAAGCACTGTGGGCTCTTCCAGCAAGCTGGTGTATTTCTGTGTGGATCAAACAACTGTGAAACAAAATAAAGTCAGCCTGCCTGGCAGGGTGAAAAATCATGAGCACATGTCAGTACTGTGGTAAAGGTACTTTTCATGAGACATGGCTCTGAGCAGCAGCTCTTGGCCCCATTCCTTCACCCCCTGGCCCCTCCTGCTTCTGTTGCCACCAGCAGGCACCTTAAATCTGAAAAAGACAAACTTCTTTTGAGCGAGGTGCTCTTCTCAGTTGCTGCTGCACAAACTGGTGTCTGACTAACTGGGCTGAGTTTTGCAGTGCAGGGCAAGGGATAAAGAGTTGAGCAGACACCCCGAGGTCCTGTTCCCCATGATGGACAGAAGCCATCCCAGCACGGGCACTGATGTGGGGGCATCGTCCCCTGTGATCCCAGTGGCATGGCCTGTGGGGTTTTTGTGGGGCTTTTGTTGTGCCAAGTGTATGTTCGCATTTGCGGGGTGCCCGGTGGCTGCTTGTTTACTGCCGTAGAGGTAACGAGAGCTGGGTCTGGGCAGCTTCTGAAGTGCAGGCTCTCGGGAGGAGGAGGAAGGGGCTGACACCACTCAGCCGGCACTGGGCCCTGCATGGACCCCCGTCTCCACCAGCCATTGTGGTGCAGAACCAGCGTGGAAGGGTGGTGGGCTGCCAGTTGGGCAGCTGGAGGTGGGGGTCCTGAGACAGTGGCCATCCTGCCCGTGTATATGGAATAAACCCCCCAAACCAGAAAAGATTCCCCCTTTCTCATAGGAATTTTGATTGTTTTGGGGTTTTTCTTTTTCTGTATGTGGGTTTTTTCTTTTTTGTTCATATGCAATTGAAGCTAAATCTTGAACACCTGAAATCCTCTGCAAAGCATCTTGCTTCTATTTCAGACTGGTAATGCAAGTGAACTCTGCAGTAGCAGCACACTCTAAATAGCATTTTTGCTTTAATCAGGGGCTCTGGCTTTTTTCTTTTTAGTATTTGAGCAGCAGATGGAGCACAGGACCAGATAAATACTTGCTGGATCAGTGTGCATAAAGGAGAAGAAAGAGTAGGAGGGAAACAGGAAAGTAAAACTGCTGCAGCATGGTGCCCTGTAGCAAAGGGAACAACAAAAGCTGGAGGAGGGTGTCACGGTGGGGGGCAGATGAAGGGGTGCTGTGGGTGCTCAGGGGCCCATTTCCCAAAGGCACCTTTTTCTTGGCCTGCTCCAGCAAAGCCCAGCCGAATGCTATGCAAAGGGCAGCATCTCTACGAGGTTTTGGGTGCTGGGAGGTCAAAGGGCAATGGATTATTTTTCCCTCCACCCTGGCTGCAAGAAAGGAAACGAATAGTGCCAGTGCTTTTTTGCTACCCAAGTTCCAGCATCTAGACTTGGATGATTATGAAAAGCTCTCAATTTCTGTTTAAAAAACCCCCTGTTTCAGGAAGGCTGTGCAATAGAAACTTTCAGAGTTCAAAAACTAAGTTGGAAAATGAGAGGACTCAAACTTCGGTTTTTTTGAAGCTAATGATTTTAGAGCCCAACACAGGACTTCTAAGTGTTTCACTTGACAAGCTGAAGTGGAGTTGTTGGCACGGCGTTGGAACAGATCCTCTAGGTAGGGAGGATACATGGGCAGGATTTTTTAGATAATTTAGGCAAAGATGAGTCAGGAATGATTATGTTCTAGTTGATTCTGTGTCAGGGATGGAGGGTTAGACATGGCCTTACTGCCTCTTGTGTCCCTCCTGATTTGAGGCAACTTCAATGTGCTGAAATCTTCTGCAGAGGGAAAAAGCATTGCTTTGACTTTCAGGTGAGTTTCTAACGATTTACATAATTCAGATCTAAACCTTTGCTCAAAATGAGAGAGAAAACAATGGCTGGTGTTTTGAAGGGCACACTCTTGCTCGTTAGATAACTACGGATGGAAGTTTATGATTTATTTAGGATCATGACTCTGAAATAAATGTGAAATTTCTCTGAGCCTACACAAAATATTGGCTGTTGGGAGTGTTAAAAACCCATGACATACTTTCGAAGCTGTATATTTTTAAATTATCTCCTAAACAATGATGACTTTGGTGACTTACTGGTTCCTATCACACTTACCGTGGTATCACAACAAGCAGTTTTTTCTAAGCACCTAGATGTTCCAGTTGTAGGCCTGATTGCAATTCTGCTTCAACCTATTTCTATTGCTGTTAAGTTCGGCTGGAAGGTGTCACATTTTTCGCTTTGTGTGGATTCAGCGCTGACAGTTATACCCATGAACTGAAGCAGCTATTCCGTCCGCAGTCAGACACCCATGATAGCGTTCCCTGCTAGTCAATAAATTAAAAATGCGAAAATCTCTGCTTTTCTTTTGTTTGATGCCTGTGCTTTGGAGATGTTTATTGCCATCTCCTAGCTGCAGATTCCATGGTGGTTGGCAGCAGATAATTCTCCTAATGCAGTGGAAAGGTGGGTAAGTAATTGCCTCTTGAATATTGCAGATGTAGAGCCAGATGACAAAGACAGATGTTAATAGAAATGTGGTTACGGAGGGTCCTTACGGATCTTGTCTTCTCTGAAAGCACGTCACAGCCATGTCTGTGCCTGGTCCTCGTCTTCAGGGCCCGAGACATTGATTAAAAGGCCAGCCTCGCCCTTACTCTATATATCTCCTAAAGCTCATCTTTCATATGTGACACTTTTCTCTTAAATCTTATGCTGAATTGTAAGACAATTAAGCAGCCCTTAACCTTTTCTTGGCTGTTTTAATCATGTCAAAATTCCCATTTATGGGTTTGATTAGATCTGGCCATCAGATGATCAGGTTAATTATGAAAAGTGGAAGGGTTCTCAACAGTCATTCTTTTGCCAGATCTGCTTCAACAGTGACTTCATCCACTTTTAATGTGGCCAATCTGCTTGTTGAGTGTCATCAAGTGCTATCAGACCAGTTCATAACATTCTCTGAATTCAGCCCTTTTCATTTTCATTAGTTATAGCCTCTTTACAAATCATTTATTCGTTGATGAGATTATTTGTAGAAACCTATTTAAGGCTGTGACTTGATGAATAAAGGATTTCCTCAGACCATTCACAAGATTTTAGTCCTGGTACTACAGTTCTGCTAGCAGATCACTAGACTGCTCACAGGATCTACTTCAGCAACATCAGGATTAAAAAACAAAAACCAAAAGACCAGGAAAGGATTTATTTAAGGAAAAAGGTGAATTTTGAATGAGGCTGTGGCACAATGCTCGTGAAACAGTGGTAGCTGTCTATCACTATAGGTACAATGGTTGCATTCATGCTGTGCCCCTCTTTGATCTGCTCCAACCATTCCCTCCCTGTCGCACCATGTGGTGTAGCGCACGTGGTACCTGGCGTGGGTACCCTCGCTGTCATGGTTGTGTGGCCCTGGCACTGCAGCACCCTCATCCTGATGGAGTAGCTGCATCTGTGTGTCTCTCCGTCTGTCTGCAGTTTCCTACTTAACAATAATAGGTGCTGATGAGCTGTGGAGTCTCTGATCTGTGCATAATATTGCCTTGTTTTCATTCAAATGTGTCTGAAGAACAGCGATTCCCCAGACATCTACGTGCATACAAATCTGCTTGTGGACGTGTTTGCAGGTTGCAGATAAAACAGGGAGATAAGACAGTCAGACTGAACAGTCTGAATCAAAATGAAGAGATAGTCTGCTTGAGGGTCTTGCTCTCTGTCTGGTCAACTTTCCACCGCTGTCTGTGGGAAGGGATGGACTTTAAAAGAAGCTGCCTGGCTGGTGAGAAGCTCTAGTGAAACGTGAGTCCTGTTCAGGAGAGTGACTGTGTCTTTGAAGAAAGGCTGCTTCATAAGCTGCCTCTCCTCCCCCTCCCCCCTTTTTTTTTTCCTCTCCCCCGCAGAGATCTTGGTGTCCCACCCAGGCTGGCCCTCAGGGACAGATCCTTAGAAGATTTAGAGACCTAAAGGAGCAGGCAGGAACTCAGTGGGTTTGAAGTCAGTAAGAGTTAATTCCCAGTTCATATCTTTTAGTACCAAATCCCTGTTATAAATTTGCCTGTGGATTATAAGTTTGTACCTGCTTCTGCTGCAAGAAGGAAAGCTCTTCCTGCCCACGCACTGCTTTGAAAAGGAAATAGCCCTGGAGAGTAAATATGACACAGCTGAAGGATAACAATTTCTCAGCCTTTCTGGTGGGCAGATGTCATTAAATTTCCAAAGTAGATCATAGATGCTCCTATCTGAAGCTGCTGAGCACATTAAGAGAATTCTTGCCTGGGTCAAAAAATACCATTGGGTTGCAGGAAGTAAGGGAAAGGATAAATGAGGGTTGGCATTTTGCTGGTATTCTGGGCCAGCTGGACCTTTCATACTCCTCCAAGCTGACAGATGTTTTGGGGTGAGAGTTCCTTGAACTCTTGAGTTTGTTTCTGTTCCTCACATTAAGTCCCTCACTCAAGCCATGTTGGGACTTGCTTTCTATCAGCATGGGCTAATTAAGCCTCTTGAAGGCTCAGGAGCTTCCTTGGTTGTTTAGACAAGGACACTGGAGGGAGAACAAAATCTGCCTAACGATGCTTTTGCCCCTCATAGGCATTTATAGGAATATTATTCCCACCATGTCATGGAATGCACGGGGTTGATCTCTTTAGATGCCTGGATGCTTAAATACAAATGCACAGCATTTAATTCTGTTGCTTGGCACGTTTTCTTTAAAGAAGACTCAGTTAATTTCCCAATGTCATTGAGGACCATGAATGATATGGAATGTGTCAGAAGTAATTAAGAGAAATGATGGTGAACACCACAGCCTCCAACAGGCATTATTTGCAAATAACTTTGGGCTAAATTCATGAGTGTCTCCATCAGCAATGGAATTTGTTATGAGTGGATGAGCTGTCATTTAGTTTTCTTAGCAGCGCTTGCTATTCCCTTGGCTTTAGTGTTGGGTGGAATCATGAGCAATTTCACATGATCCTTTTGAAAGAACAGGAGGAATCGCCAGAAACTTTACCTTCCAAAACAATTAACAAATTTACCGCACTTTCCCAGCTCATAGCCACTAAAACTCAGCATGTGGCCAGAACACTAGCGAACACTGAGTTTTGTTTGTACTTGGGCAAAGACTCTTTTCCATTTACCTGAATTACAGGATTTTCTTGGTTTTGTGCAGAGTTGAATCCAAAGCCCGAAAGGCAGCTGGGGGTTCTAAGAAGTGCTGCAGCCGCAGCCTCAGTGGGGGAGCGGTTTGGTCTGCTCCGCTTTCTCTGCCAGCCTCAGAACTGACAACAGCTGTTGTTTCAAAGGTGTGCCACAGGGTTGGCATGGTCAGAGTGAGACACTGGATTTACTGTCTCTCATCCTCAATTTGCAAAGCCCACGACGGGCCTTGCGACTCCATCAGCTCAGGCTGCTTATGGGGATTTGAATTTCATGTTGCTCGTACCTTGGAGGTGAAGTACATTGTTTGTAGCAAGGGTGTCAAGGCTGAAAAGTAAATAAAGCAAACCTTGCTGCCCAGTTCTGCGCACTGGTAAACCTGGCCTCCCCCTGTGCAGACACGGCTCTTGCCAGCCCTGCCATGGGCACGGGGAGGGCACTGCACTGCTTGCTTGCTAAAGCGCTGCTGCTAACATGCGCAGTGGAGGTGGCAAGTCATCTGCTGCTGGTGCTTCCCAATCACAGTCCTTATGTTTACGCTTCTAAATAAGAATAGCGTTAGCTCAGTTTTCACTGTTGGAAACAGCATTAGCTCGGTTTTCACTGTCCCATGGCTTCCCAGCCGCTGTGTCTTGCAGTGGCAAGAGAACAGGTTCTTTATAAGAACAGGGTGCAATGGGGGGATTGGGTTTTGCAGAGCTTGGGTAGGGAGTCTCTCTTTCCTTCTTCCCACGCTGGGCCTCCCCTTTCTTGCCTCATTTCATTCTGGGACTTGCAGAAATCCTGCTTTCTATTCCTCTACCTCCAGCAGAAGTCCTGTTCTTCCCTCTTCTCCTCTTGTGTTTCCACCACGCTGGGTGATGGGACCGCAGCACCAAAAGAAAGGAGGAGGGAAGGGAAACAAGTGGTGTAGGGCTGGCACAGACAAGTGGAGTCAGACCCTAGTGAGAAGGATGCCAAGGGCTGGGGGTAGGATGCAGCAGCTGTAGCAGGGCAAAGCCATCCCCTGTGCCAGCCTGCATGTTCTTCCCTCTGCTCACAGAGCAGAAGGCTCTGCAGGTTTGAAATACTCCATCTCTGTCTCTTCTGGCAAACGCAAAGCAAACAGACTGTCTTTTCCTGCAGGCAGCATCCTGGCAGCCTTCACCTGTGCCCTGAGCAAGCTCTGTGTGTGTCAGCTGTTCTGCTGTAAAATCCTCATGGAGATGCCGTGGGGCTGGTCTTCTCTGGGAGAGGTCAGCACTGGGTTCACCTCCCCGCAGTTTTCCTCGTGATCAAACGTCAGCGCTGGGTCTCCACCAGAGCAGAGTTCCACTGCATTAAAGCAGCGCTGGGGTTTGGCAGCAGAGGTAAAGCCCCGCTTGGTGCGGGGACCTGCAGCTCTCAGTGACTTTACAGAGAGCACATAGTGCAAGACAGAGCATCTGCTGCTGTCTAGGAAACAGCTCTGTGTGTGATGGGAAGTCTTTTACCACTGGGAAAAAATAAAAACTGTAGAAATAGCAGATGACACTGAGGAAACTCAAGGTGGTAAGGTAGAGCGACTAAAGCAAAGCAGAAAGTGGTATTAGGACTACAAAGTTTTGGTCCTTCTAGATCCTTCTTGCATTCTGAAGTCATATTCTGCATTGTTTTCTGCCTTGATTTAGAGCAGTTGTTAGTACACAAACTGCCCCAACTCTGCGGCTCGTTGCAGAGGCTGGAGAGCAGCATTTGGTGCGTAGGAGGAGCAGCACAGCAATAATTGTGGCCAGTGCTGGCGGGTTGCCTTGTTCACTGGTCTAAACTCAAGGTAAAGTTGATCATTTCAGAACTGTTGTGCGGGATGATGTAACTAGAGGCATGCTGACATGGTTGGGCTATATGGATAGTTTCGACTGGACGTTTCTGCACCTGAGAGCTGCACCCAGCAGGTTTATGGCTTTTTTTAATGGTGGTTGTCTGCACAGGACTTCCCGAGGGCCTGGGGAGCTGCCTTTATTTTTAGCATTGATCTCTGAATAATAGGACAGATGTTTAGCTTGACTGCTCTGCACAAGAGAAGCAGTTTGTTCAATAATTAGGAAAATGATCTAAAATTGTTAAAAATTTTCCTGTGGTCTCTTTGAAATTCTTTGTTTTTCACTGAAACAAAGATTCAGGAAATACTAACCTACGAGTAGCAAAGCAATCTTGCAGAGGAGGGGCTTGCTGACTCGCTTCTCCTGTAAGAGCGCGGGAGGCTTGGCATGAGGCCGTTCTGGTTAGGTAGAACATAAGAAGCAGACTATCAACATGATTAGATGCTTTTTCAGATTTGCTGAAAATCAGACAGTCAGAAATGCCTGGAAATTCTTCACCATGGAAATGAAGAGGAGATTTCTCCCAGAGGAATGGGATGCAACTTTTTTTTGCTTTCCTCTCAAAGCCAGTCTTTTTTGCTCAACCGTCTTGGCTCTCTTATTCACCTGTTAGCAGAAAAACTTTTCATCTCTCCATTCTCAGGTTTCCTGAGCTAATTTTTCTGCCATGACCAATATGATGGTATAACTCAGCGGAGCACGTGGTGAGTTCTTGCTAATACGAGAGTCTCACTAGTGGGAGTCTGCAGTGACTGGAATTCAGAAGGACCCAGATTTCAGTCAGTGTTCCCCACAAAACAGAGGGTCTAGCCTCTGGATTTAAACAGGTACCCAGAAATCTTGTCCCAGTTTTTACTCTGGTGTTGTAGACCTTTGGGGGTTGATCCAAAGCCTCTACTCTGGGTTTTCACTGTGTATTTGGTATGAAGGGGGTGAGTTGTGGGATACTGGTAGGCAATCAGAACTGAGAAGTTCCACTTGATTTCATGGTTCAGAATCTTTCTGCTGAATAGCTGCAATGTATTAAAACTAGGACTTTTAAGAAGTGGACATTTATCCTGGATGTGAAGGTGTTAAGAGGTATTGAAACATCTTAGATTCATTGCTTTTTGGTAGAGTGGCTGTGAATCACTTAAACACTGAAGTTCTTTATTTGATGTATTTTCCTGATGGATCACAGAGGGCTTTTAAACAAGGGCATAGTAGTACTAGGAACAAACTAATTTTCCCTGGTCTCTTGTTGAAGTTTCTCAGAGCTGCTGAACGGTGCTGTATTTACACTGGCCCAAATACGCATTCAGCAGGGAGAGGGAAATGAAAAGGGTTTATTGTATAGTAGCTTATAAGAGGTCAAGTATATGAAACAAATTCCTTTTTATTTCAAGTAGACAGAAATAATCCAGGTAGTAGCCTGAACTTTCTTCTACCAGAAGACAATTTTTCTTCATGTACAAGAAAGAAAAATGTCAACTGGAGGCTGATGATTATTTTTTTTTTTCCAATAGAAAAAAAAATCCCACCCGTACATCAGCGTAGTATTTAAGCAAGTTTGATTGTTAACTTCATAGAGCTTTTCTTTGATATAATCTTATTTACTTCTGTCTTGTTCTTCAGACCAGGGAAAAGAATAGTGTGCTGCTCCTTTGCTAATGCTCCAGTGAAACTCTTCACTGACATACGGCTGGTGCACTACATTTCCACTCCCTCCTGACAATTCAGAACAGGAGCGAATACCTTCCTTTGGAAGACAAAATTAAACACAGGAGGAAACACTGGCTAATGGTAAAACTCATCTCCAGACTTGTTTTGGCCGTATTAGGCTGGGTGTCCTGGACCAGCTGGGGCTGGTGCCTGGGCCTCCACCATTCGTGGCGTGCAGAGAGTGATCTGCTGTGTTGGCTTATCCAAAAGCTAATACCGATCATGGCTTGAGTTCCTAAATGTGTGGAAGTGCAAACTCTTCTCTGCGTTGGCACTTGCACGCTAACGTTGTCAGTCTAAATTAATAGAATTTCTTTTTAAAGGCTGGCTGATCTTATGATAGTATTGTTGGTAACAGCGCATGCTGGAGCTGTGAGGACTCAAAGCTAATGTTCTAAAGAGAAAAGTAGTCGCATATAGCCAGGTAAGATTATTTGCAGAATCACAGAATGGTGGGGGTTGGAAGGGACCCCTAGAGATCAACTGGTCCAACCGCCTTGCTAAAGCAGGTTCTCCTAGATCAGGTTGCACAGGAAGGCGGCAGATGGGGC
>NW_010393457.1:25020-28215 GCF_000710305.1 Buceros rhinoceros silvestris | reverse complement strand
GATCAGAGAGAACTTCCTGTGTTTCAGTTTGTGCCTGTTGCCCCTTGTCCTATTGTTGGGCACCAGTGAAAATAGTCTGGCCCTATCCTCTTGACACCTGCCCTTTAGATATTGATGAGCATCAATAAGATACCCTCTGTTTTCTCTTCTCCAGAGAAGAGAAGGTCTCTCAGCCTTTCCTTGTAAGAGAGATGTCCCAGTCCCCTCAGCATCTTTGTAGCCCTCTGCTGGACTCTCTCCAATAGTTCCTTGTCTCTCTCGAGCTGGGGAGCCCAGCACTGGGCACAGTACTCCAGATGTGGCCTCACCAGGGAGAGCAGAGGGGCAGGAGAACCTCCCTTAACCTGCTGGCCAAACTCTTAATGAATCCCAGGAGACCATTGGCCACCTTGGCCACGAGAGCACGCTACTAGCTCATGGTTAACTTCTGGTCCACCAGAACTCCCTGGTCCTTCTCTGTGGAGCTGCTTTCCAGCAGGTCACCCTGACCTGTACTGCTGGATGGGGTTATTCCTCCCCAGGTGCAGGACTCTGCAGCTCCTTTGTTGAACTTCATTCACTTAGCCTCCACCCAACTCTCCAGCCTGTCCAGGTCTTGCTGAGTGGCCTCACAGCCTGACAGTGTGTCAGCCACTGCTCCCAGTTCTGGCTGAGCAAACTGGCTGAGGGTAAGGGACTCTGTCCCTTCATCTGGGTCATTGATGAGCATGTTGAACAAACTGGACCCAGCACTGAGCCCTGGGGAAGACTGCTAGCTACAGGCCTCCAGGCAGACTCTGCACTGCTGATCACAGCCCTCTGAGCTTTGTCACTCAGCCAGTTCTCAGCCCACCTCACTGTCCACTCCTCTAGCCTGCACGTCCTAATATTATCCATGAGGATGTTAGGGGAGGCAGTTGTTGCCAGGTGTTAAAGGGTTCAGCCCAAAGTGGGGTATTGTAGCATTGTGTTGTTACATTGGGACATAGACAAAGGCAATAGAACTTCAAATTCTCCTTCAAATCCATTGAAAATGTGTTAGTAGGGGAAAACCTGGGGTTTTATGGGCAAGTGAAAGCTACCATGGCTGAAAGTCTAAAAAATAAAAAAGGTACATGCTTGGATGTAAGAGCCTCCTTCCCATAAGAGGTTGTTGCTTGGTTTTGGGCTGGGTGAAGTTTTAAAATTTATTCTGCTGCTTCCACCTGCTTTGCTGGCATAGATTTCTTTTCCCATTATATGTATGATATTCAGTGTCATCACAGTGAAAACCTCGAAAGACAGAAGTTGGCCAAGGAAGCTGGGTTGGTTAAATGAAATAACAATCCCAGGACTTTTCACAGGTAATAGTTTGCGGGGAAGAAGTGCATGGTGGTTATTGAAGCTGACATGACTTTCTGTTCCCTGATTATTTTTCTTCTCGGCGTACACGTGTTAGAGCCGCTTAGGGTCAGTATTCTCTGTATGACTTGGATCAATCTTCCAGCTCAGAAAGCAATTACTCCTTTCATTTCGGTTGGGATCTCACTGCTGCTGGCAGGGAACGATGTGCAGACTGGTTTTGTCTTGAAGGTCCAGCCTTCTGCTGAAATCTCCTTACTCATACTGGACTGAGGGACTTGGCAGCAAGGGGGTGGCACCTTGTTGCTGACGCTGAGCCGCGGTGCCCCTCCTGTGCTGGATGCCTGTGCCCATGTTTGGTGCAAGAAATGTGGGTGAATAGCTCTTCATGTGCAAAGTTTTAATGCTGACTTGAGCCACCGCAGGGGAATAGAAAAAAATCCCAGCACGGGAGGATTGGCAGACATTTATTCCAGGAGCTAAAATATGAATCTCGAAGGTTTGTCAGATGTTTTGCCCCATTCTTGGTGAAGACATACCGTTTAATCAATAAAAATGAATAATTTAAATTCAATATCTTCCTGTCACTATCAATAATACTTGTGTGAGTGATGTATTACTATTGTAATTCAATTTGTCAGACACCACCAGTTATACATGACAGTTTGTTAAAGTTTTAAACTTAATTTACTATAGGCAGTTGACTCGGGCTGTTTGAATTACATTGATATTTTACCTTAAAAACATTGATTTTCCTTAAAGTATCTTTTCTGCCTTTGTGTTTATTGCATTAATAACCATGAGGAAAACTCTAGGGAAGGCATGGGCCGAGCTGGAGCCTCACCTCCCACCACCCGAGCTGGTTTTGTTAACGCAAGTGGAGTTTTGTAAATTCCCAGGAGATGACTGTGCTCTCTGGGCTGTGACGAGCGTGCTGGTTCTCTGCCTGCTGCGTTCCTTCGTGTGGCTTGAGCTGACCTTTGCCCTTGTGTCCGGACTGGCTGGGGACCTGTCTGGGGACACAGCCTCAGTCTTTTGGCTGTAAAATGGTGCTGAAATGGCCTAATTGGACCCCATGGCACAGGATGTGTCCGCATGCCCCAGCGCTGTATCGCTGGCAATTTTGTGGCTACAGAAATTCCTCACCTTGAGAGACAAAGACACAGTTCATCTCTGAGGCACATGGTTGCTTTATTGCTGCGTTAATTGACAGGCATAGTTACTTCCCACAGAGCTGTTTGGACCTATGGCTTTCCTCCCTTGCTTCTCTCTCCACTTGCAGTATTTTACCTTCTTCTGGTGTCTGGCTTTCAGCCGCTGCTCTCCTCTCCCTCCACCTTCGCTGTTCGTGTGTGACTGCATTGGAGGAGACTACACTTGCTCCATAAATCAGGTTCATGGTATATGGATCCCTCGTTTTTTACAGAGCTGCTTGAATGAACGCAGCCCACTGTGTGTTTAAAAAATAAAATGGGGGAACACCAGAAGATGAAAAGCTCTCAACTTGTGTTCAGGTGTTTGGGGAGAACAGCTTCTGTTTGAAGCCATTGTGAATAATAAAGTATTTTGTGGAAATAGCCACCTTTTGAAAGCTAAACTTAACTTCCTAAAACATTTGGTTAAAATGATTGATGTTTTTATTCACTGCATAGAAAAGAATAATCAAATGATTATTGTAATCAAATGATTATAATAATCCTGATAAGAAGG
Organism: Buceros rhinoceros silvestris; assembly: GCF_000710305.1. Classification (NCBI taxonomy): domain Eukaryota; kingdom Metazoa; phylum Chordata; class Aves; order Bucerotiformes; family Bucerotidae; genus Buceros; species Buceros rhinoceros. The sequence goes on along the minus strand of NW_010393457.1, from coordinate 25,185 downwards.
TGGGCAGGCCGGAAAACCTGGTAGTGGGCAGCTGGCTCCTCTTAAGAGAGGCAAAGGCACGGTGTGACGGACACGGGCGTCCTGTGAGGATTTACAGCGTGCGGTAGCCCCTGTTGGCTTCTTTCACCCCGCTTTGTTCTGGAGCCCTAATGCCCTCCGAGTAAT
>NW_010393457.1:12550-24926 GCF_000710305.1 Buceros rhinoceros silvestris | reverse complement strand
TGCTGGAAAAGGGAAGTAGACAACAGCAATTTGATGGCCGCAGTGATGCTCTGGCACAGGCACTTCGATAGCAACATGCTTTGTATGTTTGCGTGGGAACGAGCACACTGGGAGAAACTCAGCCGCTGCTGAGGGCCGGCGCAAGGTCCAGGCACCATTTATATTGCTCTGGGTTTATTTTTTCCTGCAAGTAGGTGGTTCCTGCCTCCTCTCTGCTGGGGTAAATTTCCTTGGCCACATTCTTGCAGAAATAACATTCTCCCTTGGAAGCTGAATGCTCCAGCTCTACGCTAGAAACATCTCTGTGTATTAGTTTTACACAGGGAAAAATGACTGGACTGAGTCCCATAGATCTTATGTCACCCTAAACATAATTTCATTGTTTGGCTTGATGTTTAGGGATTAAAGGCCAGCAAAAACAGTGGGAGATGAGTGAAATGAGTGTATGCCTGTGCTTTTCATATTTCATTTCTGCTTATTATTTATGTGTGCTGTTTCTGGTGCCAAAGTGAGCTGGAGCGTTACTTGTGCACCAGGATCCCAGTGGACAAAAAGATGATTATGCAAAAAATTACATTGTCCAGGGCAGGAAATAACTGATGGAGCCTGTCCTGACAGCACAGGGGACACACAGGGTGGGACCAGCCAGTAGTAGCGACTTGCTTGTTGTGAGGCTCTTTATCACTGAGGACTTAAAGGGGTTGGGAAGAGCGCATGGGGCTCTGGGGTGGTTTTTACACGTGGTCCCTTTGGAGGGCCAGGGTCAGTGTGGGAGAAAGGTGTTTGCGTAGGTACCAGGTGGCCCATGGCACCGAGGGGAAAGGGAGGAGAGGCCACAGCCAGCCAGTTCTGCAGCATAAAATGGAATGGGTTAGAAAAAGTCTCACTACAGTGGTCTCCCAAATGGATTTGAGCAAGAATGCCAAAGAAAAGGCATCTCAAAGGTTGTGTCACACCCCCATAGTAGTGTCTGCTTGTGTCTGACTCTGGAGTGGCATCCCCAGAGACTCCGGTGCTCTGCACCATGTGTGTGAGTGCAGTGCTGGGGAGAAGGGCAGGGAGTATTACACTCTGGGTTGCGTGTGACACTGTGGAGGTGGATGCATAGCATGCCTGCAGAAATTCCAGCCTGGCTTATGGACATGTGCACTTAAAGTCAGAGACCTGCTACTGAGGGTGGCAAAATTTTAGATGTTGGCAGCTGCCCACTTGGTTTCTGCACAGATTACCAGGGGCAATGCTGGCACCCAGCCTTGCTCCTGAGAACTCATCAGCAGCTACATTTTCTTCTCTTTGTCGATACCACAGTCATTTTCACAGCATCCCACTGCAGCCACACAAAGAAAGGATTAGTTCAAGTGCACAGAAAAAAAAAGTAGCAGCAGCAGGAGTGGGTGAACTTTTTTTGCAGGAGGAAGATGCTATTTTTCATGCAAATGTTGTTAGTAATGAAGAGCGAGGGGAAAGAAAAAACAGAACATACATCACGCAGAGGCAAAATTGTTTCAAAATAGGACATTTTTCATAGGTTGCCAGGAGATGTTGGCTGCTCTTTAAGAAGTGGCTTTGTGATGTACTGGGAGTTGCAGCACTGGGTGCAAGCACAGGATTGAGCAGTAGCATTGTCTAACATAAGATACCTCATTGCTGCATCCCAGTTTCTTAACAGAGTACGTAACTACTGCCAGGTGACCAACGTGAAAAGCAATGGAATAATGAAATCTACCTCATTTACAACTAAGCTTTTGTTTAATTTCAGTGTATCAACTGTAGTAGCTGCTTTACTCTGAAACAGGATGAAAACTGTTTGCTGTCTGTAGTGAGAGTGTATTTAGACAAGGGCGATTTAAGGCTTGACTTGCCCTATAAGTTGAGGATAATAATGAGTATTTCACTATTGTCTTGTCAGGTTTTATAGGAGTGAATTAATTTTCTTGCTTGTTCTTTCAATGCTAATGAAAGATTCTGGCCTGCAAGATTTTGGGGGATTGAGATGTTCTATTTGGAAGCATGTGGTCTGGCCCCACTCAGCCCCCTGAACAATAAATGTACAGTAGCACTAAGGGCTACGCCTGGTTTTCCTTTTGTTGTGTGTTGGATTGACCCTGGAGGTGGAACGGAGAGATGAAAAATCAAATTTCCAATAAGCAGTTTGAATAGTACTGTTTGGTGTTCTGCCCAAACTTAATTAGGTGAAGATGCACATTTTGTAGAGTGGACTTTAAGCGTATGGTTATTTCACTGACAGGTATCAGTGGAATTGGGGATCTGCCCAAGCAAGGAACTTGTATGAAGCTTAGGAAGAACCTGCTGCACATTCATGTATCTAAAAACCTTTGTATGCCTGGCCCTGCTGGAAGCTTTTTCCAGCATGGGACATCATGGGAGGAGTAGCTGAAGAAACACTACAGAGGCTGCTTTGAACGCATTTGTAATTGGAATTTTTTCTGATGTTATTAGTGAATTTGAAATGTAAACACCATACCAGTTTTAATTACTTTGCAATTTAATATGGGCAGGATTTATTGCTGTGTTTTGTGACCTGTGATTTATTTGGTTTACTGCAGCATGCCTAATAGAAGATCTCATGGTGTAGTGCAAGAAAGAGCACATGTTGCTGTAGTAATTATATGCCCAGATCTCTAAATCACCCTGTTTTATTCATTAACTTCTACGGGTTCTACCACAGGTCTTATTGGTACATACATGAAAGGCACTGAGTCAAATTCATAGCAAAATTAAAGCTGCTGAAGCCCCAAGGCATCCTCATCTCTACAAAGTTCTGATAAAGTGCCAGAAATGCCGGCATCAGAGAGATTTCTTGCTAAGGGCTCACACTAGGATTTGGAATAGGCCTTTCTCTTTAGATCGACAAACCTCTCTGGCAAATGTTGCATCTCAGGAGTCTTAACAGCGCTTTAGCCTCTGCCCAAGGAGAACAAGATTTGGTCTTTACACCCAGCTGCAGCCAAACCCGCACGAACAGCAGCGTTAGCGTCCGAAGCTGCTTCGCTGTGAGCTCTGTAAGCAGCGTTTGGTTGTCCGTCGCTCTTCTGTGTGCTGGGATGAAGGCGCTGGAGTACCACGAACGCAGCGAGTGGTGCTGTAACATGACAGCAGCAAAGCTGGGTACTGGCTGGCAGCCAATCCCTCCCAGCCGCTGCCGGCCACCCTGTGTTCCCAAGCCCCCTGGGTCTCACCAAGCAGTCTGTCCTCCCTCCTCTCTGCCTTCATGCCCCAACTCACAGTAGCTGTGTTCAGACTGGAGCGATCTGTGCTCTGAACTGCTACTAGGATTTCTCTGGGGAGCGCAGGGCTATAATTTAGGTGAGAAGCAGCCCCTTGACCCTCTGCACTCCAAAAGATTTTGCACCCCTCAGCTGTCGTTACCTGTTTACGGGGGCAGCTGTTATGCGTGTATTCATCTTGCTTTTAAGTAACACTGGGAGAATCCTCGTGTGAAGTGAGGATGAGTGTGTTTGAAACACAGTTTTGGTGGACCATTTGCATTCTGCAATGGTCAAGCGCCAAAGAAACTGATTTTACTGATCTTGAGATGGAAAAGGAAAGGGCTCGTTACCTTGGAGTAATGACCAAATCCCCCCGAATCTGTGAACTGGAGCCCTCTGGTTCAAACGGCTGATTTTAGGTTCTTTCTGTAGAAATTAAAACTCTTCTGCAAAATGTCTGTTCAAGTAATGGCTGAATACGTGCAAGTGCTCAGCCTCCATGTGTTCGCAGGCCTGTGTTTTCTTCTGGTTCTTTATGAGAAGGACACAGATTGACTCTCTCCCCCACGTACCTTCTGAATGCAAGGAATTCTCCTCCCAGCCAATGACATCTTTCAAGAACACAAAGCAAATGTGGGGGGTGCTGCCCTGTAGCATGCTTTATCCCGTGGTGATATCCAGGGGGTAAACAGCATCCAACTTGTCTTGGAGAACCAGTACCAGCACTGGGTGTTCTACGTTGTTCTGGCTATTCTCTTAAATTTTCAATCTTATGAGCAGAAAAAAGAAAACAGGACCCATAAATGTTTCCATGAATGAGCATCATTTTTGCACCACTCTAATTTTCTTTTTAAAGCCATTTTTGGTGTCTCATGCTTTTGCCCCTTTCCTTGTTTTTTTTTTTTATTTTTCTTTCTCGATATAGAAAGAATGCCGCTGTCCTGTTACCCACCCCGTGCAGCGTGAGCTGCAGTGCTCCCAAGCTGCTTGCACAGCTGCTTCTCGCTGTAGCCATGCCAAGGACGTTTGAGCGCAGTGCAGGAGAGGAAGGACGTGGAGCCTTTCCTGACTGACAGCAAGAGCTATGCAACCTAGAATACGCTTCTAGGTGTGTCTTGGTGAGCCCATCCCCAACTCGTGGGAGGCTGCAGCCAGTCTGGGCTGCTGAGAAGGCGGAACATGCCCCCATGGACTCTGTTCTATAATTCCCTTTCAGATGCAGATCTAACACTAAACCAAGGACCTAGATTTTGTTTCAACTCCTTTGGTTGCACGTAGAACATGTAGCAGAGAGTCCTTCACCATTGGAAAGGTCTCCTGTGCTGAGAGGAATGCTTTCAAACTGCGTTACCTTTGCTTCAGCAACTGTGGAGGAAGAATAAACGCCCTGATCTACCCGTCTCCCCCCACGTGGAGGAGCGAACAATGCTTTCCGAGGAGATAAGGTAGAAAGCCTTTAAGAGCCACATAAACCTAAAACTGGCCTCTGCATTATTGTGTTCCTTGTACTTTTATGTAGCCAATTTTAAAAATTTTACAACCTTGGTCTTTGAAGTGCTACAGGAAAAGAGTGTGTTTGGGGGAATCCAGATGGAAGTTTATTTGTCAGGCTGCAAAGGCCGAAGAGAATTAGGAATTAGATGCACCATCATTTTTCTCCCTTATTGAATCTTTTACAGGATATTAAACCAAAAGGCGCATTTGATGCATGAGACAGTGATGCGAGGAAAAGCTTTCTGTGACACCTTTCCCTTAACTCCCGTCGTGCCCCTCTCTTTATTTGGAAGGAATAATGCCAGCTGATAATGAACTACTTTCTATTCAAGGCTGCAAGTCAAATATTCGTTTCTCATTAATAATTCAATGTGACAAATTTATTACCTTGAAGGTGCTGTGAGGCAATTAGACAATGGGAAATTGTGTCTTCCTTTCAGCCCACTTAATTGGCTTTCAAGTGTGACATTCATCAAAACCTTGACTTTTCGTGTAAACTTTCCGTTATGTGAGACGTGGTTCTGAGTCTGGAACTACGAGCACTTGGCAAAATTCACCTGGGGGGGTAACTTCACATTACTTTTTTTAATAACAGAGTGAGAAGGAGAGTGTGCGAGAGAGGCTTCAAGATGCTTAATTAAAGTCAGCGGAGAAACTATCATCACTTGGTACTTCTCACGTGACAAAATGGCCTGTGGTTACAACGTAATTCTGGAGTTACGGCTGTTTGCTCTCTCTCTAGGAGTGTTACAAAATTGTCGGTAAAATTAACATCTTTATCCTGTTCTTTCCAGTTTTTTAATGTATTTTTGGGACGGAGTAGAACGAATTTGGTTTAAATATCATCTTTTGTACTCCAGGTATTTGAAAGCACTTCACAAAGTAATGATATGTTATTAAACAGTGATAGAAAAGAGATTACCTTGCTAATAAGGACCCCTGGGCAAAGAAATCATTTGAACGCTGGATTTCATATTCTTGGACTTATTTTCCAATGTGATGACCGGTGTTGACCTTTAAAAGTTTGCTGCGTGCGCTCTCGAGTCTGAGGAGCGGCTTTGACTCTAGTAATTTATTTTGCAGCTGTTGCATGTATGTTTTCAATTGCTGACATTCACCCTGCGTTTTTGGTTATTTATGTGGCTTTCTTTTGTATCCTGTAACTTATTTGTATGTGGCTGCCGTCTTCCAAGGACATCCTTAAAAAAAAAGGTCTGATTTGTCCTTGTAAAATTAAACCCAACTGGAAGTAGCATAAGTAACTTAAAGGATGTGCAAGGTTCAACAATTTTTTGACTCCTTTACTTGAATATAATGAAGTTGATTTATTGAAAACACTTGTCACTAGCACCTTCCCCTGCTGACTAAGTGCTTTTAAAAATAATCTGAAGAACTTTCATTTGCCGTCTTGTATATTCTTTCTCTGGTAGTGTATGCTCATCCTGTCATGGTCTGTGCTTTCTCTCCAGAAAATACTACGGCACTACCATGTACTTCTCCAAGTATGAGTTGAATGCTGTCCTTGCATTCACTCTCCCAGCATTCTGCCTGCCGTGGCACGGTGTAATGTTGTGGCAAACAGTGAGTAGAGGCAGGTCACGTTACAATGCGCTCGTGCACGATACACAGCCAAATTAATGATGCGGGCAGTGGAAGTGCAAGAGTTTACATGCATGCTGAGGTCTTCTGTTGACCTAGCAAATTCATTGACTTTCTGAGATTTATTGCCTTATACAAGTCGGTGCTTGGTGCAATTTTATATGTGTTCCATGCTGTGAAGTTTCATCCTTTATTTTTAAATTAAAGAAATACTTCATATATGAGTGTAGCCTTAGTGGGTGAAGTTGATCTTGGGTGAACTAAAAAATGAAGCAGATCAGGTCCACTGGCCAGATCATCTGAAAATTGCAGTTACTGTGGGCTTAATAAAAGGCTCGTGGGTGAAGTTGATCTTGGGTGAACTAAAAAATGAAGCAGATCAGGTCCACTGGCCAGATCATCTGAAAATTGCAGTTACTGTGGGCTTAATAAAAGGCCCGTGGCTCGATGCCTGATCACCGTTTGGCCGGAAAAGTTGAGTGGGTTAGAGGAGGAGGGAGAACTGGACTCACAAACAGAGGCTGTGCCACATTGCTGTTGCCCTGGGCTTTGCCTTGTTGAACTCAGTGCTCCTCCTCACCCTCCACATTTCCATCAACAAATCTGTTTTTCTCGTTTGACGTGTTAAAGCAGAGAACGCAGCTGTGTGTATTTGAAAGGTCCCAGTTGGGCTCACTGGCCTGCAAGGCACTATCAGCCTGGATGTTAAATGAAGTTCCACTGTTATCTTAGGACAGTGGCAAACTCTTCCTCTCAGACAAAGCAGGAAAGGGACTGAGAACGTTTGTGAGGTTTGATCCAGCATCCAGTAGCATAAATGAGGCTCTACTCATGCCAAACAGTCATGGAAAACAAAGTAGACACAGCCAATTATAAAGATACTCCTGTTCTGTGAACATATTCCCTGGAGAAGTTCAGGCCACTGTGCTGGCCTCTTTACAGCCCTGGACTCACAATTATTTGCTATGAAGAGAGTTTCATTAAAATGAGGTGCTTTTCCTTTTATGGATTTACAGACCATTTGAGTTTTTTAGTCTTCACATTGTTGCATGTAAGCTGTCCAGATTTTGTGTAACCTGTTGTTGTTTAACCTTCTCGATCTTGACAGAGACCTCACCACGTGTGCAAGTTTTTCTGTGAGCAGCAGAAATCATAGCAACAAGCAGTCCTAGAATACATTTGTGCTTACCATGCATTCGTAACCTTATTCATAGTAGGGAAATTATTAGTCCTATTAACATCTGAAAGAATGGAGATAGTAGGAGTTGATAATTGAAAGACGCAAGACTTGCTCACTTTTTAGGGCATTTTTCTGTTTGTAAAGTAAGTAGGAGATGACTAGAAGAGAGATTGTGTTGTGTTAAAATTATGATTTAATTAAATACAACTGCCTGATACACAGTGGTCCATAAGGACAGCGTTGACTTTGGGTGCAGCTTGACATTTAAGACATATGTTGTTACATCTGAAAATGAAATTTAGACTCCGGTCCAGAACAGTTAAGCATATTTCAGCCTTCACTACTTTTATGGTGATATTGAATATCTGGTGGATCATAACCTTGCTGAGATAATGGCCTAATTTAATTTGTATTCTAGGAGAATACAAAAATAGTCTTTAGCATATGGAGCTAGTACCCACGTGTATCTGGCAGGTGTATAGTAACATGTGAATTACTGGACCCCTGAGTATTATATTCCACTGGAGCGAAAATGAGGTAATACATTCCCAAGAGAAAAGCTGAATATTTATCACCATCTTTACATAGCATTTTATTGATATAGAGCCAATTTTTTCAATTAGTGAAAATGTAGAGTAACTGCATTGTCTTCAGTGAAGACACTAAGTATCCAGAGACACGAAACTATCACCATAGCAGAAAAACTGTTGACATTCAGCGGAAACTGCCCCAGCCCAGCATGGCTGGTAGGTCACTGGCAGCGTTTTGCTGTTTGGAAAATGGGTGGAGTCAGAGCTGGTAACATGAACATCATGAGAGCCACTTTCTGATGTGGCAAAACTGAAATTGTTTAAAGCACTGTTTCAAAAGTCAGCGTGTACTTCTTGAAGTGCTGAACAGAAACTTTTAGATAATGCAGGTGCTTGAGCTTGTAGCTTGAGGAGACCAGTTGTTCGAAGGGCCTGTTTATATGTCCTGCAGAAATGTTGTGGGGTTTGGTGACTCTGATATCCATGCTTCCTTGTGAGACTTGATAATCAATCTTACACCTCTTACAGCTAAAGCAGGTAAAATGTTCCACCTCAATACCTGTTGGCTCACCATCTGGCTGGATCTAACCCTGTATGATTTGCTCATAGGGATCGGTGCCATACACTTTAGGTAGTACTGCTGAGGAAGACTTCCAGTCTCTAAAACGTTATCTTAATAAAACCCTGTCTTTCCATTGCACTTTTCACCTGGAGACCTCAAAACACTCCTTGATTAGGCAGGTGTTAATTACCTTTGTTTAACACAGCCTCAGAGAGGTAAGACAGCATCTATTATTACTCCTGATGTTATGAACTTAAAATGTCAGTTAATATTTATACCCTTGATGAGGTCTCATATTGCTTGGGAAGCAGGCTTAAGGCATCCCTGGTTTGGATTGGACTGGAGCGAGGTCTTTGAGCTGGTTGCGTTTCCCTGGGAGCCCAAATCACTTGCCCCCAGTGATATAAAAAGTCTTTACAAGAAACAGGCTCTTTGTCTCCCCCAGTCTGTTTCAGCCTATCCTTTCCTGCATTTGTCAGAGCTTTTCCAGTTGTTCTTCTTGTTTAGCAAACCTACTATGGAGTTGATGAAGAGGAATTCAGGTGGTCAGAACATTTGTGATTAAAAAGTAAAAATAACTCAGTTTTTAAGTAGGAGCATGAAATTTGTCCTGATAGAGAATGGAAATGACAAGGAAAACATTTAAAATAATTCTTCTACTTACAACAGCTTATTTTGTTTCTGTTAAACATGTCTTACTAAACACTCATTTTCTAAAGCTTTTGTCGCGTTAAACCATGATTAACATGTCAGAATCAATCTTCTTCCTTTTTTCCCTTCAAGTCAATCAAAAATGTTCCATTGTCAACAAGAGAAAGGGGAAAAATGAAGGTCAACATTGCATCAGTCTTTCCAAAAAGCCCTGCGTTGTAAATTATTTAGGTGCTCCAATCAATCCACTTTTTCTTTTCAGTGGTTGGACAATAAAAGCAAGATTTACTGCAGCAAGTGAATAATAAAAAAAGAATTAACAGAAAACAAACAAAAAGCCACTCGCTTGGCAACCTTCTGCGTTAATCAAAACCTGAAGACTAAACTGAAAGATCAATATTTGGCTTCAAGATGAAACATAGCAAAGCTTCCATTAAAAAAAAAATTCTGAATCAAAAGGAAGATAGGCTGTGTTAATCGAGAAGAGGCAAATACAAAAATCCATACAGTCTTTGGGTTATCTGTGATAAAATGGCCCCATTGGAGCTTGACAAATTACGGTATTTTTATGCACATATCAAAGTTCAACTTGATTGTCTCATATGGGGGAAAAGACCATCTGTCTGTATTCTCGAAATAATCTGCATAATTGACTTTCAAACAAGCCTCAAAGAAACAGGCATTTATCACCTTAATTGTGACAGGCAGAATGTGTGTCCCTGCTATTTTATCAAGACAATAGTAATAGCACTGTGGATACCTGGTATCTTGTCTTGCCCTAAATTTTTTTCAATTTGTGTGGGTGGGAACTGGATCCTTTGAGTTACAACTTCTTTGACAAATCACAGTGGAGGCAGAATCACCTACAACAAAAATAGCAGAGTGAGACCTCACCAAAGGCTGGACTTGCCGTGCGGGGCGTCACGGAGTGACTTGCTGGAAGTTGGTGGGAGGAGCTACTGCAGGAAATCCGTCAATGGGCAGCTCAAACATGGACCGGTTGAGGAACCCCCTTGGGTTTTAAACCCAGAGACTTCTGAAAGTGCTGTTTAGCACGTGAAGTACTCGGGGTCATCCCTTGATGTGTGGTTCAGTGGGTGCAGGACAGGTGAGATGAGCTGTGCTGCACCCTGCGAGTGTTGTTGCTCCCCGACAGCCACCGTGGGCTTGTGTCTTCTCCTCGGCAGGCAGAGGTCACGGGCTTGTCCGGCAACGCAACAGGGAAGGACTTCCAGAAAGCCAAGTGTTACAGGAAATACGAGTAGGGCACGCAATTCCTAACCAAAGCCGAAGCATGCTTAGGTGGGATTCTGCAGTGCAGGGCCGGGTGGGCGGACAAATCATGGCTTAAACAAAATAAAATTACATTACTCTGCTCAAACAAGGGTTTAACTCTTTGCAATAATTTACTGCAGTTGTTAAACTTTTCTGGGTAGCAAGGTGAGTTTAGGTAAATCCATACGAGATCTGTATTTCTCATTTGAAGTTCTACTCCGGTGATTTAAGCTGAACGGCAAAAGTGCTCTTAACCTGAAATAAGTGTGAATCCACAAGTGCTTATGCAACTTCAGTTAGGGTTCATTCGTTGTGGAACTGCTGTATTTCATTGTTGCTTCAGCTTTCCATTTTAAGAGTCGGTTCCAAGCTGGCCTCTTACACCTTGCACACTCCGTCAAGGTTTCATTGCCATTCCACTCTAATTTCTACCCTTGCTTCTCCAAAACAGGGGTGCAAGGTCCATTCCGCTGCTACGGCATGCCAACAGCGAGCTTTGGCCTCCAAGATGAAATACGCTGGTGAGGCTCTTTTGGATCTGTCTGTGGCTGGAGAATTTTGCTTTTATAAACCAGCAGCAGATGTAATTCTAGAATTTGATACCAGAGGTTTGTGAGCAACTGGAGATATTGAAAATTGACCGTAGGTAGGTAGAACTCTTGTCACCGGTACCTGGAAACATGGGGGAGCAGCAGGCTGTTTATATACCTCGCTCCTGCGTGAGTATCTAAGCGCCTCACTCTATAAAATTTTGTAATAACAGCCCCTTTATGACTTACACCTGGTTATAACAGAAAGGATTGATTAGGTCTTGACTCTTACAAGGAGGGTAGACGGCATTTAAAATATATAGCCCAACAATATATTTTCACAAGATGAGCCAAGACATTCTCCTGTAGACTCAAGCTGGAAAATGTGGCTGGGATTCGCAGCAGTAAATAAGGGGACTCTGGCCACGGCTGTGCATGCTCGTGTCCTCCAGGCCATGTGTCTCCTCTTTGGAGCCAGGGGTGAATTACAGGAATGAATACCTCGCTCCTGCGTGAGTATCTAAGCGCCTCACTCTATAAAATTTTGTAATAACAGCCCCTTTATGACTTACACCTGGTTATAACAGAAAGGATTGATTAGGTCTTGACTCTTACAAGGAGGGTAGACGGCATTTAAAATATATAGCCCAACAATATATTTTCACAAGATGAGCCAAGACATTCTCCTGTAGACTCAAGCTGGAAAATGTGGCTGGGATTCGCAGCAGTAAATAAGGGGACTCTGGCCACGGCTGTGCATGCTCGTGTCCTCCAGGCCATGTGTCTCCTCTTTGGAGCCAGGGGTGAATTACAGGAATGAATAGCAATTCTTTCCTCCATGCCTGATTTTTATTTATTCTTTTGGTCTGCTGTTGAAGGAGCACGAGGAAAATAGCCCACTCTCCCCCTGCCCTCCATTTGGCAAGTTTATGTTAATGTGGACTGGTATTTACAAGTGGGACATAAACAACTGACAGTTTTATGTTGTTAATAAACAAGCTTTTTTGTAAGCAAAATGCTCTTGCATTATATTCAGAAATGCAGTTCGGAGAAATACACTTGAACGTAGGAAACAGCAGAGGTGTTGTGTAAATCTGAGATGAAATACAGGATACTGTACGCACACACAACGTTAAAGAAATTACCGAGAGACATAAAATCAGCGCCCATAAGCATGGCTGGAGGTAACGATTCCAGCCGCGTGGACTAGCTAATGCAGGCTGCTGGGGAGAGGATCATAACGAGGCAGACAAAAATATGACGAGATAAAAATTGGTTAGAAGACCTGAAAGCTGGTCTTCTCCGTATCAATAAGCTTAGGGGAC
>NW_010393457.1:9471-12438 GCF_000710305.1 Buceros rhinoceros silvestris | reverse complement strand
TCCCTACACTAAATGCTGGGGGTTGAACTGTCTACACCACATTTATTTGGAAAGATTTAATGTTTTAATTATTTTTTATGTATCACACTTCTTAAACATAAATTATTTCTTTGTGCATTGTGTTTTAATATGAAAAATAAGTACATGGGACAAACAGCTCTGCTGCGGTGAGGCTGCAGAGTGGGACGTTAGGGGAACCACGCTCGTTTACAGCGTCTGCTCAAGGAGTCTGGGTTACAGCCAGGGCTGCCCAGCTCCAGGGGAAAATCGAAAGTCGCTTTGGCTGCTGTGGCTCTGGGCCCAAGTGAAAACTGAAATGGTGGCTGCCAGTGATGGAAGGAGTCTTTTAATAACTTTCTGTGTGTAAAAGTCACTGAGGAAGACAGACTTCACACCGAGCCACCCAGATTGGAAGAGGAGGGATCCCACCAGAGGAGTTAGTCTGGCCCATTTACCTGCCAAGCGAGGGCATTTCCTTAATCGTGGAAATGAGCTTTAGCGCGAATTCTTCATAGGTCTGCTTGTATTTTTGCCCTTAGCATTCAAAACAGCTGCATAAAATAACCTGAGGCCGATTGCTTCCTCGGTGTCATTTCATCCCGGTCTAGCAGAGCCAAAGAGAGAAGGGAGTTTTCAGAATCATACTAAGAATACTCTAACAAACCTCGGGGGGAAAAAATAAAAGAGTTTTTAATTTGACATGGAAACGTGAGAGTGAGTGGCTGCATTCAGCTGTTTCGTGGATGTTTCTCTGAACTGTGGCGCTCCGTTCCATGCTGCCACTGTATCTGTACCCATTCTCTTTGTCCCCGAAGAAAAACTCTTAACTGCCTTTGCTGTATGCTCTTACGTTTATTTTATAGTTTGTTTGGTCTTGTAAATTGGATGATGAGAATATCTTATTCCACCTAGAAGATATTGTCAGGATTTGCAGTTGGGAACGTATTGAAAAAAATGGATGCCTAGCAGAAGAGGACTGTTTTCGAGTGTCGTTTTTGGGTTTATGCATTTATGCGTGTGTGCGCACCTTTACACATGGCACACAGATCTGGAAAGGTACAGAGTGTTTGGAATTCCACCAGACTTTCTGCCTAGCAGTCCATGTTCCTTGTTTCTTACAGTAAAAATGTAACACTTCTGTCTATTCTGGATTTCCTTTACAACTTCCTATGACAGACAGAGATTTTGGCTTTTTGTATCTTTTTTGAGCTTATTTGTTGGGTTTTTTTTTTTACTGTTCTAGTTTCAACACATGATGCTTGCAGAGGTCTCCAGCCCCCGAAACCCACTGCTGTCATCTGGTCCCTCCGCGTCAAAGACGCTCTGTGTCCTGCTGTCAGCACTGTGAGTGCAAGGGCTCATAAGGGGGTGCACCAGGGTCAGGGTCACCACCCATGGGGTCGGCTCCGCTGGGCTTGTGATGGGGGGCAGCCTCAGTTTGTTTAGAAACCACCTGAAAGCACGAGACTGGTGGCATGGTCACTGGTCCAGGGCCAAGGAGAGGGGAGATGGTGCTCGTTCACAGGTAGGAGCCAGCCAGTATCCTGAGAAAACACCAGGATGTGATGCCTTTTTTGCTCTAACTGACAGGGTTAATAAAATGCTCTGTTAATGTAACGATAGGGGGTCGTCTGGGGCTTGCCTTACCTGCTGAGTCTGTCTCGCTCCAAGTGAGCTCCGCTGAAATATATATACTGCACTGTTGGCCCCCAACACAGAGATCTGAAGTTGCTTTTGTTTTATGGGGGCTTCTTTTTTTTTTATGTTTGCTTGGTAGAATTAGAAATATTCCTGTTAGTAGCTTCAGCTGTGTTAGAGGAGCCCATCTGAACCCAGCCTGCTGTTTGCTATGTAATAAAATGGGGGGAAAAAAAATATCAAATTAGCCTTTCACTTCATAACCAAAAACTTTGAAACGTGCTTTTTGCTGTGACATCTTTCCTCACGGCAAAAACTTAAAGTTATTATGCAATGATTCTTCTACTTCAGATTGTGTGTTTTTTTTCAGGGAAGGGATCTGTCAAGGTTTTTGTTTTTTTAGAGCACCGTGTACACCTGAAGTCTCGTTTAAATAACGCTAATAATAAGTAGAACTATCCATTTGACCCAGATGACTTTTCTTTATTACTATTGCTACTTAAAGGGCTGTAAATCCGTTTCCCACGTTGAGCATATGGGAAATGATGTTATTTTTTTCTCATTGTTTTGTGGTTTAATCTTGTTTTTGTTTTGTAATAGATCTGTAGAGCCCCTGTAGGCTTTTTTTCAGATTGCTTTAAAATAATTTCCAAGTACGTAGTCATTTGTTACAGAATAATGTTTGCTTAATTTGTAAATGTGGGTGCCTGAGGATTCCTATTTCTGCATATTGGTGGAAGAGTGAGACTACGAGGCACAAATATCCACTTCAGTGCCACTTGAGTGTTCAAATGGGGACAGAGGCTCATAATTTATGAACTCATATTTGGAAGACAGCTTGCACAGGGGTAAATCTGTCCTAACTCTTGTCTGGCAACACCACTGTAATGGCTGGCACGGTGAGTAATGGAAGTCAAACGACGTTTTATTTCCTCTGTATGATATAACTCTTACAGAAAGGCCTGGATCCATAGCTCCACACCGTGCTTTCAGACTTCCTCTTGTTTTTCTAGCCCGTTTCAATCTGTTCAGTGGATGGCACTGCATTAGAGATGCAGTACTTTGCTTCTGTCTCTCCTGATTTTGCTTTACCTTCCCAACCCAGCTGGAGTTCTCTCCCTTGCTCCTCCAAGAAACGTGCATCCTCAGCTGGCCTCGAAATGATAATGTATGCGGGTAAGACACACACCCGTTCCCCTGCAGGGAACCGTGTTTAATGAAGTTTGCGGTTAAGATTCAGCAAGGCATACAAATATCACGTAACGTGCAACTGCAGTGCTAAGTGCTACAGGTCCTTTTTGAAAGGCTATTTCAATGCTCGTTTTGTCA
>NW_010393457.1:7839-9358 GCF_000710305.1 Buceros rhinoceros silvestris | reverse complement strand
CTGAATGCTGAGTGATTTTTGAAGCTTACGTGTGTCTCATTGGCATTAATGAGCAACTGTGGCACGCTGTAGTGAAAAACTCGCTCATAATGCCTAGAGACACTGTGAATTGACTACAGTGAAATTAGAAAAAAATATATGGGGTAACTAAGAACAAACATCTCTCTTCAGCACCACATTGTCTTCAGAGATCTTTCCAAAGCATCTGAAAGACAGAAAATATAATTTCTTACAAACTGAGTAAGACTTCAGCTTCATTAAGGCAACCCTTTTTTCAGCAGTGCTTTGAATCTAGTCGATTCTTGCAAGGAAATGCTGGAGTCCCCAGTGACAGACAGTCTATTCCACTTTCTTTTTGCCTGCTCTAGGTTCTTCACCTGGTCTCTCTGCAGTTCTCCCACTGACATTATTGTAGTTTACTACTGAGCCCAGAATATTCTACTGAGACCTGCAGGAGGTAGGTTAGAGAGAATGTGTTTATATGAATCCGCGTGTCAAATCAAGCAATAGGATCATACCATGAGAAATACTAGCGTTGGCCAAATTCAGTGTTGGACTCCTGCTCTCATTTTCTCCAGGACCCAGAACTTAGAAAGAAGAGGATTAAGAAGTTTCTGTGGCCCTAGTAGTGTTCCTTACGTATACGTTGATGCATGGCTCTGGAAACCTGCCCACTGCAAGGTTGCTTCTTCCATTGGCGGAAGTCCTCTTGTTGCCACCTAGCCCCAGTTTCTGTTCGCAGCTGCTGACTTACCATGCCAGTCTGATGAGTCCTGTTACCACTGTGGTTCATTGCTGGCAGCAGAATTCACCATTTTAGCTTCTGTATCTCTAATGTAAGAATTACTCCTCTATCCCTTGTTTCACTTGTTTGCTGGCAGATGCCTCTCTGTTTTGGATGGCTGTCCTAGTTAAGACTGAGCATTTTTGATCTCTAAAGCTTTTCAGTTTTGTAGTAATTTTGCAATTTAAATGGCAGGCAAGGAGAATTCATAGCCCTGTTATTTCAAGTTTATATGCATGAGTTCATGCGTTTAGTGTTTGAAAAGCTGTAGAATCTTGGGTGTAAAGTGAACAAAATAATTCACAATGAGTGGTTGGGGGTGTTCACAAAATGCCAAAGCCACCTTAGAAATGCACCGCAATCTGCAGGCTTTCAAAGATGTAAGGGCTTGGAGACGTGTGTAGGTTCTTCCTTAAGCTGCCTTTTCAAAAAGCAAGTTGTTTTCCAGTTTTGTTGCTGTGACAGGTCAATTGTGTTGCATTCTCATACTTCAGTGACATAAAACAAAGCACTGTGATGCTGGGAACAAGGTGCAAAGCTTCAGCATTGTGAGGTGCCAGCGTGGGTATTTAGGGACCAGCAAGACCTGACAACCCCTGTTATTGCCCCTGCTGATAAAAATGGCTGAACTTTATGCTTATAAAACAAGGTTTTATAAACTATTGCAGAAAATAGAACTTGGACTGAATTGAGAGTGCATTGAAGACCATGAATTTGGGCGGGGTTAGTCACTAC
>NW_010393457.1:2634-7740 GCF_000710305.1 Buceros rhinoceros silvestris | reverse complement strand
TGCGCTCTTCCCAGATTTCCACAGGATTTTCACCACAGTGGGAATTGGGTATGGAAACCTATAGGGTCAAATTTTAGATTAGTTTCTCCTTAACAATATTAATTACATAAAAATGCAATAAAACCAGAATGCAAGTCTTGATGCTACTTGTCAGCTGGCTTCAGAAGAAGCACTTAGGGGTTGGTATTACATTTTCAAATGCAGTAAGGCTTATAAAAGGTAACCTGTAAAAGCTGGGGAGAGCAGGTAATAAAGGCTGAAGGAGCGAGTTACGGTGTTGATCAAGTTTCCCCAGTGCCACTCCTCTCCACAGCTCAGAATCTCAAAGCTGATGCTGGCCTTCTCGGTGGTTTGGAGTTACATGGCTCTGCCCCAATACCAGCTAGAGCAGAGTGTCAAATTATATCCCTGCAAATGTCTTTAGTCACAGTATTCACTCAAACCACTCTGATCCTCAGGAGGAGTTTTTACTGAGTGCAGGCCACAGACAGGGGTGCGTGGTGGTAGGTTCCTGTGGGAAGGTAGCAAGGAGAAAGCTGAAACCCCGAAGCAGGTCACTGGTGGATCCTCTCTTATAGAATCATAGAATCATTTAGGTTGTCAAAGACCTTTAAGATCAAGTCCAGCTGTTAACTCAGCACTGCCAAGTCCACCACTAAACCGTGTCCTAAGTGACAGGTCGTTTGATGGACTGCCATCAGCTGCAGTCATCATACATTTAATATTATGGGACAAATTGTGCCTGAATTTAGGCAGGGGTTAGAGAGAGAGAATTGTCCCTGCTTTTTGACCCAGGCAAGGCAAGTGGAGCCCTGAGCTGCTCATGTGCTATTTTACCTTGGTGTGCCAGAGGGGGAAATGTGTTGTTCTACCAGTTCTGCCCGTGTTTCCGTTTCCCTTGACACACAGAGAGCCAATCTGTGTCATGTGACCCCAACTGCAGCTCAGGCAGGCAGAACTGAAATAGCTCCGCAGTGCTGAAAGTCAACCTCCTTACTAATTGACCGTCTTTCAGCAAAAATTGAGCCTACGCTGGCGGTAAGCTGGTGGATGTCGAGGTAAATAACCCCCCAATTACAGGTGAAGCTGTGTGATGACCTTTTGAAAACAGAAAGTAGCATGAGCAGTGTCCTGCAGATGAGTTTATTCTGTCAAGTCTGGTATGTTCTACCTGGTCATTATTGCTGTTGACTGTTTATGTTGTCGCAAATAGGACATCGATGCCGCAGCCTTATGATCTGGCAGTGGCACAGTTTTAACTTGGGTTCTCTGACGTAGGTAGGGCCAATTAACATTTTCTCAGTGAAAAATATACTTGATCTGGTTCCATATACTTCTGTACCTCCTGATACAAAGATACAAAGAGACTTTTCAGACTGGAGGTAATTGCAGAACAGGTTTTTTTGGTCCAGCTGACAAGAAATTTGTGAAAACGATGAGTTATTGCATGATGCTTAGAAGGCGTCGGCACAGATCAAGCATTTCAAAGAGTTCTCTTGTTTAAACAGCCTATTAAATTGTTAATGACTCTGGAAGTTTTGCATATTATTATTTAAGAAGAAAAACCTGTATGTGTACAGTGTATTTAATGATGAATTAAAACTTTAAATCACTTACAGCATGCAACTGCTATAATATGGCGTGGGATTATGTGAACATATTTGTTTTGTCCTAGATTGAAAGTTGGATAAAATTGTTAAACACATTATGTTAGCTACATACCATAAATTTTGCATACATTGAGCGAGCGGAATATTTTCCTTTGTCTGTTCACATCAGTTAAGTAAATATGATCCCAGTTAGCTGAGGAGAATTACTCAATTCATGAGCCTATTTGCATGACACATGGGATGGGAGAGCTGTATTTTGTGGAATACCAAAACCATTTGATCTTGAAAAGTCTTGCCTACGGGTTTTGAATATAGATGTATTTAAAAAATGAATCCAAGACTGGATTAATTCCAGGGGCCTCAGTATTCTGAACCTGCAGAAGATACCAAAAAGGCGAGGGCACAAGTAGGTGCCCTCATTTCAGGTAAGTACATGGGTATATGCAGAGTTCCTGCTGCTGTCAAGCACGTGTCAGCATATGCTTAAAGCTAAGCGTGCCCTTCAACATCTGCTGAGAAGGAGGGCTTGAAGTCAAGGGAATGCTTAAGTACAGGCTTAGCGCCGGCTGTGCAGCCGTCCAGCACCGCGGGGACCTGGCTGTGCCAGGAATTCTTCTCTGCCTCATTAGGACAGCCACCAAGACGGCCAAGGCTCAGTCTTGACAAATACATGCAAGTTCATTTTGTGAAGGACTTGGGATGCGGAAAAGGTCCTAATAAAGTGAATAATTACTTGGTCAAAGGTAATTTTACCAACTAGAGTAAAAATAATGTCTTTCAGGTCACAGTGGAATGCACCTTATTTTCATTTACATCATCATTAAATGGATTTCTTAAAGTAGATTATTTTGCAGTCATTAACGTGAGCTACCCGGTGCTCTCCTGCTGTCACTCCACCCACACGTAAGAGGTACGTGCACACCAAATGTAGGCTGAATGGCAACGAGGGGTATTTTAGAGCCTCGGCATTAATATTTCAAATGTTTTTGTTTCGTTGTCTTACTTAATATTTTATTATCAGATTTCTCCTCATTATGCGTATGGCCCTATTCCCTCTGTGGATTGATGAAGTTATGTTGCAGTAAATTGAAAAAGAGAACTCTACATAGAGAATGATTTATTGTTAATGTGAAATTCAGCATAAACCTGCAAATGCACTAGCAGAAATCCCTAGCTATTTCAAAATTCATATTATGAGACAGACAATCAGATGCCCAACAAACAGAACATCTTGTACTCTATTAATCCTGCAGTGACAGATCCCTCGCATGCATTTAGCTTTCCAAATAATACAAACATATGTCACCATTTTGTTTTTATTGATTTTGGACTTTCAAAGCACAGCTACAGCACAAGGCATTACGAAGACATTTATTGCAGAGTTTGCTTTGATTTGTTGTAGTGAATTGAAATTGTGTCAAAATAAAGTCTTTAATATTAAATATGATGAATTCCCTTAGGCCATAATCCTGCAATCACCAGCTCAAGGTGACTCCTGCCACTGGAGCACAGGAGTGCTGAGCTGGGGAGGGCTTCCCGGAGCAGCGGCCGGAGGCAGGGGACAGTGCAGGAAGTCATAACGTCCTGTGAAATATTCCCATTCGCAGACACATTCAACTCAGACTACTTCCTCTTCTGCTGTTTCCGTTATCCAAAGACTGTTCCAGAATCCTTTGCTTTGATATTTTCTCCCCCCAGCCCCGCCTGATCTTTAACCAGTTTTTGGTCAATAGGTACCCGTTAATTTGGGGGACAGAAATAACATTTAGCTTCAAGACACTTTCTCTAATGACAAATTTAAAGACAATAACCATTGTCCTTTTCAGCCTTGAATCTTCTCCTGTCCTTGGAGAGTCACATTTGTGCATGAGGGTCCCTGGTGGAGCCGGCTGGTTGATGCGTCCTAGCACCGAACTTGCCATTTCCGTAGCCACGCGCCCAAGTCTTTCTCTTCCTTGATCCTCTCTAGAGCTTCCATTTGACAGCAAAGATCTTGTAGTTCTTAAATGCTTGATGATCAGCTTTGATCTTGTAGGTCTTCTTGTGTGATACTCCAGTCCTCCTTTGGGTATTGATCAGGTCTCCTAACCTGATATCATCAGCTAATGATTTTTCATTAGCACACTCTTACTGGTAGCTTGACTCATGAATAAATATTAAATAAGGAAAAATACTCAGGGCTGCTCTTGTGAAATTGTTCTAGTTCCTTCTCTTCACCTTAACTCTCCTACCCTCCTTTTCCTACGTTAGTTTCTTACTCTTAACTAATGTTTTCCATATAGCATCAAGTTGCAGAGGTGCAAACTGCACTTTCCTCTCCTACCAGGGAGTCCTGCACCCCAGGGGGGCTTTATATTATTTTCTGCAGATTTCTCTAGGAGAGGAGGCTTTATCTGCATCATCTGCCAAGACAGAGGGGTGCTGCCCTTCCTTAATTCTGCTCTACATCCTGGGATGAGGGAACTATCTTCAAGAGGCAACTATTTTCAAAACATAATTGGTTGCTTCGATTTTCAGCTTGTCATTCAGCTTGGCAAGTGAAACCGGATAAATCAGTTTTTGGGTTGGTTCCCAGTGGTCTCATGTACTAGCCCAACTGTTTGGTCACAAATGTTAAAGCAGAATATTGTAATCTTTAAAATGTTCTTTTTTAGCTTAGAAGAAAGTTTCATGTAAAACTGTTCACGTAAAAGTGTATAATGGGGTCTAGAAAGTCTGGTGGTGTTTCTGTAGACTGTTTGGAAACTGTGGGGTGGATGCAAGTTTGGGGGCATTTCTGGCAATCCCACCGTGCAGAGTCAGGGTAGTGCAGCAGCAGCAAATTGTGGGGCTGCTGGGGTGGAATGGGCTGAGTGGAGCGGTCCCCGGAGACTGCCAGTTTATCAACGGACCATAAAGGAAAACTTTTCAATAAAGGAAGTATTCTACTGCCTAGCTTTGATTTTGTGTAGTCTGTAGTGCAGATGGGGAGTAGCGGAGGAAAAAAGGAATTGGAGGTCTTGGCAAGGGAAAAACACAATAGAATGAGATCAAATAACCTTTTATCAGCAGAAAATTAATGGAGTTTATCCCTTTAACTCATAAAACCCGGCCAATGCCAAACGAAATTTCACTGCAGCTGGTGTTGGTGAATACAGAGGGTTTCTGCTTTCAGAATTCACCGAGAGCTGTTAAATAACACAAGCGGTTCTCTGTTGACCTGGGCCAAGGCAATATTCATTAAAGTTTATTTGTGTCCTCCCAGTAACTACAGTGAGAGCAAACCTCTACTGTTGCCTGTAAACATGTATTTAAGTGGGGTGAGGCGAGAATGACAGTGGCTTTTGATCCCGATCCCTTTGTCCTTGCCCTGGCAGCCTGGTGGCAGATGTCCACGGGAATGGGCTCGGTTGGGGAGTCATCATGGCTTGGCTTCGTGGACGAGCGCTAACAAAAGCCACCCAGTGCTCCCACAGCTATATATGACCTTCTTGCTCGTTGGCATTGGGCTCTGCTG
>NW_010393457.1:0-2513 GCF_000710305.1 Buceros rhinoceros silvestris | reverse complement strand
TGCTGAACCCGAGCACACTCAGGGAAAGTGAGAGAGGAAGAGGACCACTCCTTTTGCCTGCGTTGGGGAAAAGGACAGCAGGGCATCTTGTGCTTCAGGCTTGCGGTGACTTTGCAGATGTGCTCCTGCTGCGAACCCCTGCAGGAAGCTGCTTGCGGGGGCTCACAGGCTGCCTTCCTCTCGAGGCGCTGGGTGATTCCTGTCACTTCCCTGTATTTCTCCGCAGCTCCTTCATCACCTTTCCCAGCATTCCACAGCAGAGTGTCCCCCTGGGGAAAGGCCTCGTGGACACGCAGCGGGTCAGCTCGACCCCTTTCCTCTCTGCAGCAGCGGGCAGGATGTGTGCCCCCTGCTCCGGCGAGCGGTGACAGACAGTGATTTGTTTTGGAGTGACAGGGGGTATTGTCTGTCCTGGTGCCCTCATGATTTCGTTTTCTTGAGGAGCAGCAGTGGGAGGTAGAGCCCTGGTCTAGCAGCTGCTCTGCTGTCGTGGCTGTCCCTGTCTGTGGATGTGAGCCTGGGCCAAGTGCAGGTTAGGATTTTTGAATTTTTTTTTTTCTGAGCTGTTCTGGTCAGTAACACAGTGGCTTTTCCAAGACTCTCTATGCTTCCTTCAAATCACTGGGTAAAAACCACAAAAATTGGGAAAAAAGGTTATAATTTATTTCTTAAAAAGTGTATTTCCAGGTCAGCTGGGAAAATACATGATTTTTGTAATTCCTAATCTCTTTTTACATCCTCCTCTGAAATACGTGAGGGATATTACTGAAAGGAGGGTTCCCCAGTGCTGTCCAAGCTGCTTAGGTTAATAACAACCGTGTGAGCTTCCAGGGTGGAGTAAAGTGTCTGAAAAAGCATCATTATTTCCCTGGGACAACTGATTTATTTTATCTCAGTGTTAGTTGGTTTGCCATTTAATCTAGTCCATGGCTCCAAAGAAAACAAACAACTAACTCTCTATAATATGGAAGATATGTCAAAAATCCTGCTGTCAGTTCCCATTCACTTCATCAGAAGAATAAGGATGTTGTTGTTTTTCAACTACAAATTAACTTCCTGTGGTGGGTTGACCCTGAGTGAATGCCACGTGCCCACCAAAGCTGCTCTGTCACTGCCCTCCTCAGCAGGATGAGGAAGAGAAAATACAACAAAAGGCTCTGCTGCTCCTCCTCCTCTTCCCCTGCTCCAGCATGGCATCCCTCTGCAGGAGACACTCTTCCATGACGTTCTCCAATGTCAGTCCTTCCCACGGGCTACAGCTCTTTACAATCCCGTCCATGAGGTACAGTCCTTCAGGACCAGACTGCTCCAGCGGGGGTCCCCCAAGAGGCTGCAAGTCCTGCCAGCAAACCTGCTCCAGCGTGGGCTCCTCTCTCCATGGGTCCACAGGTCCTGTCAGGAGTCTGCTCCAGAACGGGCTTCTGGTGGGTCTCAGCCTCCTTTGGGCACCCACCTGCGCTCCGATGTGGGGTCTTCCACAGGCTGCAGGTGGTTTGGCTCCACCTGGACCTCCACAGACTGGAGGTATCTGGCATTTTCTCACAGAAGCCACCCCTGTAGCACACCACTCTCCTTCCCCACTACTAAAACCTTGCCATGCAAACCCAATACACTTCCCAACCTCAACAATGGTTGTACGTTAATCAATTTTTTTGCACTGAGATCCTACAGTGTAAATATTAATGAAAGATCTTTCTGAATTGTCCTCTTGGGATGCTGAAACTCTTGTAATTTGAAGATAGTTTTGAAAGATGTCAGGAGAGAGCTGGATTTCTTATTTTGATTATTGGAAACAACATCAAAGTAGAAATCAAAGGCACACCAATAGAAAGTGTACTGAAAACAGTAATGAAAATTTGTGATGGATCACTTGAAAAGGCCAACGTTATTTTCACCTCCCCAGCTGGAGGGACAGGCCTGTGAGACGCTCAGCAGGTATGAAACACCCAGGTTGGTTTAGTGTCAGTGTCAGAACTATTTCTGCTCTCTGAAGTGTCAGCAATCACAGAGAAAATCAGCTGGCAATTCGGAACGGGTTGATGTGTAAAGAGGGTAGTAGTGGGGTTTTTTAAAATCTGATTTATTAACAGTGGTGAGAGCAGTAAAGGGAGTGAATCTATTCAAGTGCAGCCAGAGGAGTATCAATTAAACTGAGTAATCAGACAGGCGGAGGCTGTTGTGGGGTGCCAGGTGCCAGGGGCTGTAGCAGAAGACAGCCGTAGACACAGGGGTCTGCAGGGCGCGTCTGACGGGGCGGTGGGTGCACCGTGTCCAGGTGCCCACCCGGCCCCTCGCTCACTCACTCCCCCCCTTCAACAGGACAAGGGAGAAAAATAAGATGGTAAAACCAGGGGGAGTGTTTATCGGTTACTGTCGTGGGTGAAACACGCTTGACTTGGGGCAAATTGATTTATTGCCAATTAAAAAGAGAGCGGGTGAGAGGCGCCGATGAACACTAAAGCAGCTTCCTCTCCTCCCATGCTGATTCCCCGGCTCAACCTCGGTCCTTCGCC
>NW_010393456.1:67400-73334 GCF_000710305.1 Buceros rhinoceros silvestris | reverse complement strand
TATTCGAGGTCTCAATAATTCTTTTCTCCTTTCTCCTCTCTCTGGTGGGATAGGGAAGGTGTTACGTTGCTGGATCTTGGTGTTTCATCTCGGCCAAACCAGTGACGCTTACTACAAATGTATTACATCTATGAGTTATCCACATATACAGGTGCATTATTTGTTTTCTTTAATCAGATTCTGTTACTTCTATGTGATGTTGGTTGGGCCTTGTGGTGAAAGCTTATACAAGAATCGGTGCACAATGGTCTGATAAGCGTGCAGAGCCATACTGAAGTTGTGTAAGAAATGTGAGAGAAGTTAGTTCCTTTTTAGAACTAGAGAAAATATCCTGTGAAGGGGGGAAAAAAGCTGTTAACAAAAATTTATTTGCTCTGTATTCACAATCATCAGCTCTCCCTGAAATAATCAGGTGAACCTTTCCTCACCACGCTGTGATCCAGCTGCATCAGTGAGGGCAGGCTGTATGAAGCAGAGAAGTGGGTCTGCATTGCTGTGCTCTCAGGCAGCTTGCTCTCAGTTTTACAGCTCCGTCAGCCCTCAGCTGCACAGGGTTATTATGCACAAAAACTTTAACCATGTTGCTATATTAAAATGATTAAGAGCCAGAGTCACATCACAATGTTTAAGGACTGTATGCGTGGTTACAGTGAGCTCCCATAGTTTCATGAAATGAAAGATTTCTTCACTAAACTTTCTGAGATAAAATCTTAGATAAGCTTTTTTGAGTTTTAATCAGTATTACATATATAAGAAAGTTTTCCTTTAAAAAATGTAGATCACTTGACAGGTTCTTTTTTAGTTGAACTAAAATGGTTCTTCATTGCCAGTTGTTTCAGATTCTAACAACCTAAATTATCAATTATCAGTTGAAAAACTTCAGCTTCCAAGTGGATTTGAGGGGACAATGTATTTATTTTAGTGAGGGGAAGACTCTATGCTGTCTCATCAGCCCCAAGATACTGTCTCTGGGTTTGAACACACTGGATCAGACTAGATTTTAAAATACACGTGTGCAGAGCCATCCGTAGTTCTGGGATTTCTCGTTTTGGACAGATAAGTCCCAATCTAGTCCTATTTATCAGCATTTTCTTCATATTCATAAAGGCAAAACCAGTTCCTACAGTACTGAATGATAGCTAATACTGGGCTGCTGCCTCCACAGTCAGTGCCTGTGCCATGTCTTAGGGCTTGCAGAGCACAAAACGACCAAGGTTGCACAGTTTTTCAGGGACACACAGTCTTCCATGAACTTTCCAGGATGATGGTATTTGAACAAAATAAAACTCATACACATGCTCTATCCTTCCTGGAACAAATTCCTGAACAAAGGACAAATGGAGTGGGTGCCACCAAGGTTGGCACCCCACATAGAGCCATTCCGGGCTGCAGGGATCACTGGACTGCACAGGTCTGAAACCACCCACTTGGACACCTCCTTCTGGTTGGAGAGGTTCTGGCCTGTGCCACCCAAAAGGGGCTCCATTCCAAGACTGAGGGAATCTGTGGTCACGTTGCCTTTTGTAGGCAGGAAGCTCCAGTGCCTTGTTTCTACAGAGAGTGCTTTCCCAGGACTGTTGGCTGCATCCTGAATGTTCGCCTGGCTGAGCAAGAGGAAAAAGGCAAGTTCTGCCCCGCAGAATTGATCTTGGACAAGAACTGGATCATATCAAGAGCAAAACAAATAAGATGAGTTATGACTCTCTTTTAAATAACTAGATATGTTTCCATTTGTTTGGCTTCAGCCAGCATCTCTAAAATGCCCTTCGGCCCTTAGAGCTCGGGGTAGATAGTAAGTGCTGCCTTTGCAATGCCTTCAGGCCTTCCCCAGGGTCTCGCTGGAGGAGCGGTGTACAACTCTATGTGCCACTAATAAATCTTTCAAGCATCAGTTCATCGTGGTAATTGTCTTCCCTTTCCTCCACCTTTATGTTTGAAACTCCATGGTCTTCTGTTATGCAAATTCTATTCCACTCTTCCTAGATTTGTGTAGCTGGGGACTGAATGATGCTGAATTTGATCTTAGCCTGCCTGCCAGTTGTCATTTGCTTCATACAGTCTCAGCTGTTCGCATCTACAACTGATATGGTTTTATATGTATAATGCACTGTACTGGTTGTACGTGCACTCCGTGTAACTTTGGGATTCCAGTCACATTCCTATATTTCTATATGGTTTGTATTAACTAAATAATAATAGAGATGACAGAATTGACAACCAGGTACTGGGCCCAAACCGATTCTTCCTATGGTTTCTATTAGCTAGGCTAGATTTGGTTTCTCTGTGAAACAAACAGATCATTCCTTTATTTTTTAAGATTTTTAATTTGAACTGTGATGCTTTGGTGATATTCTGAAAAATGTGCCTAATTTTACTCACCCATATGATTTTCTTGTTTCCCTGAGGGAACTACTGTGCAAAAAGATAAGTGTGCTGGCATGCAGGCAGATGAATCATGGCTAGGTATGGTTGAGAATCCTTAAATGGAAGATGCTTCATTATTTACCAGGTGAACTCAAAGTGTATGCTTTTAGAAAATAATATTTTTGAAACTTGAATAATCAGATTTCATTTTTATTCTGAACTTTGACAGAAAAACAAGCTACAGATGTTAATGTTAGCCAATAAATTTCAACCCATTTTATGTATAAAATCTTACTGCATTGAACTAAAAATACAGGAACAAAATTAATTAACTGTATAGTCAGTATATAGGTGACGTATCTCTTCAAGGAGAGGAAAATTTCAGAATCGAGATTCCCGCAAATGTCTTAAACTTTTGATGTAGATTTGACCATTTTCTGTTTAGTTCTTACTACTTTTTTTTTCAGCTTTTGATAGCTTGTGGAACCAGAAGAGTCCATATTTTTTTCCTATATTCCAGTCAAGGCTTTCTAATAGTACATGAAAAATACACTTCAGGCTGTACCAACAGCTGTTTGTGATGGATGTGAAAGTATGTGGAAATGTGATGCTTGTCATATAAACTAAAGCTATCTTAGAACAGTTGAGAACTTAGATCTTCTTTAGTAGAAAGTATTTATGGTATTTTAGACAAGCATTTGTGGCAGGATTAACTACTAGAAAGCACAATCAACTGTAAAAACTCCCAAGTGCTGAAGATGTAGGCTCCGAAAGGAAGTGTGTTATGAACATGAGTCATTTCCTTCCGTAGCTCTGTATCATATAGATGTATATAGGACCAGGTGCAATGGCATTGTGAATGGAGGAGTCTGGGTAGCTATTTCTTTACTACCGTGTGCCTGGGGGTGTGTACAGCACTGGGTAAGTAATAAGGGTAAGGGCCCACACGTGTTCATCTGATCTGTACTTACAGATCACTTCCTTTCCTTACAGTGTCTGTGTCTGTAAAAGTAATGTACTAAGACCTTTGCCCTGAAGAAGAGAACGGTGCTGTCAACTGCCTCTAATGCACTTTATCTAGGTTGCTGTGAAGCTGATGCTCTTTGTGAGGATGCAGTAAAAGGATACTTCTTTCCTCAGCTTAACGTCTGTTCAGCCTAGCATCCTCTTCCTCTCTTTGCTTGCTTTAGAAACATCTTTCCTTTCGGTACTGCTTGTTTGAGGACAAATCTATCTATGGCTGTCCTTTTGACTCACCAGTTCCAGTAATTCCACAATATCTTCCTTCTCTGGGGAAACAAAGTTGGAAAGGGTATTCCAAAATCAGTTAGTTTCTTTATAGTGTTCCCTGCCTCTCTGTGGTGTTCAAGGCTGCATGGAGGTCACTGGTAAGAAATTTGATTTTTGAGAGAACTCTAGTTTTTTATTTTCTCTCCATGAACATTTCCTTAGAAAGACAGAGTTCTGCCTCGCAATTATTTACCTGCAGGGATCCTGGCTTTTTTGCAACCCCTGAATTGTGGTATTAAGTGGCAAGTAGGTTCCAGATGCTGGGTTTATATTTGCTTCCCATTGACTGTTTTTTGGAGAATATATGTGGTCCAAACACCAGTCAATAGAATTGTTGTTTAGTATATGTGGTGACCAGCCACTTGGAGAGGCTGCAAGTTCTATTCAGTCCTGTTTATTGGGAACAAAGACAAAATATTGTTTAAGTGCTTGAAATAGGAGTGTACATGGACTTCAGGTATTGAGGAAGCTTTGATGCTCTGCAAAACGGTGCAAGTTGCTCAGAAAACATTTAGAATATCTCAGGATTGAGTTTTCTGAGGATTATGATGTGCTGCTTCTTTAACTTCAGCCTATCTCAGTTATACATGCTGCATTGACTTCACACGTGGGTATTCACTGACAAGGCCTTTTGTGGATTTTAAAATGGAAAAGGCTAAAAAAGGAAATGGAAATTCTTTTAATTGTGGATTCTTGCTATTTTTGTGTTCTACCAATTACACAGATACAATCCTGACATGTCTCTTATGCTCATAAATGCACTACACATTTCAAGTATTTGGGGTTATGGAAAAGAAATGCGATTACATGACACTGTTAAACCCAGTAAAGCTGACTAACAAAGTAAGTGAAAGATGTGATGTATATTCTGATCCCAGTATTCAGAAATACCTCTGTAATCATCTGCTATGCAAACTCAGTGTCTGATGCCTCTTTTCTCTTGCTAGGAATCAAGGTGGCTTGCTAAAGAAGGTTGCCATTCAACAGTTTTGCATAATTTATTTCTTCCCTCCATGTTGAGGGTAGACCATTTAATTGTTGTATGTGTGAGATAAAAAGCAGAGAAGTTCAGAATACTGCCTGTTGCTTCACAGAATAGCTGACTGGTTTTAGTCTTGAATGATGATGTAAAGGAACTGTCCTTACAAAGACTCTTAACGAATTATTTGCTAAGACATCTATCTATGGCATCTTTATGCCCTCCAGAAGCATATTATGCAATGCAAATTAACAGTTACCTTTGCTTTCTACTCCAGGAAGAGGAATTACACATGCAAGCACAAGGTTTGTTTGCACAAAATGGATGATGCAGTTCTGTACACACGGGGCTATGTTATGCTGCAATGGATGCTGGCAGGCCTTTCGTTTCAGAGGACAGAGAGGTTTTTAGAGACATTGGCAATTTCTTTGTGCACTTTCAGATAAGCTACTGAAGAAGGTCTGTCTCGTAGTAGACCTCTGTAGTACATTGTGGTGTCGTTCCTAGGAAACCTGGCCTCAGTGGAAGATCAAACTCTGTGGAGAGAGATTTACCCTTAAAGAAGAAAGTACTGCTATGTCTGAGGAGTATTATGAGCTGCACATGTAACAAACCGTAAGTCATTTTTCGATGTGCAGCAGACCATGCTCTTCAATTGGAAAGGGCAGAAAATATTACGTGTGATACTAAACATTTAGTATTGACAAGATATCCAAAAGTACTTCTAAATTATGAAATTCAGTTTACAAAAGATGGGTATATGTCTTCAGTTATTGTCTGCATCATGAATGTAAACTTTCCAAAGCTGTTTTCTCCTGCCAACCAGCTGCCTTCCTCAAGTCTAGCTTTGTCTAGTATCTTAGTTCCTCATCTGCACTGCTCCAGGCTCAGAGTAGTTATGGAGCCCAGGTCATGGATTGTTTCATCTGCGTATTTCTTCCAACATCTTTCCAAATCATTCACAAATTACCTGCAAGCAGATTATTTTAATAGGACCAGAAGAAGAAGCATTCCTTTTATAGTAGTTGAACAAGCATGTTTTAGTATATTTCCCTAGACTTTTGCCTTTTAGATGTTTAAGAAACCTGTTTTTTCTTGCCACTGAACCTTTCACTGAGTAGTGAAAGTGTTTCTAGCATGTGTTTGCAGTGTGGTTTGATCTTTCAAAAAACTTTTTATAGATTGATCTGGTTGAATGGTTTGAAAATCAGACCAAGCTGAGACACCAGAGATTTCTTCTCTTTTGTCTTGTTATCTCTACTAGCTATGGCTATAATTAAATACCCCATTCATAAAATCAG
>NW_010393456.1:52080-67302 GCF_000710305.1 Buceros rhinoceros silvestris | reverse complement strand
CAGGAAAAAGAAAGGGAACCCATCTCTATCAATGTAATTCTGTACAAAAAACCCCCACACAACTGTGGGGCCAGGATCAAATTTTGAAACCAAATAGAGAACTCTCACTAAGTCTCAACTTTTTTTTCCTCATTCAAGACTGAGATGTACAATGTTCTGTAAGACAGGATGCAGTGGTAAGAAAGATTATTGGTTTAGGTTGTCTTTTCTGCTGTGTATCTAATTGGCTCCCTAAAGAGATACATCACACTCTATTACCTAATGATAATTTAATATTCATATTAATTTCTCACAGATTGACTTCCAAGTTACATTCTAAAACACTGCTTATAGCAACAAAATTTTGCAGAATCAGTTGTACCTAAGTATCAAGGTCTAGATCTATTTTGGTGACTAAATCTTGAATTTTTACTTTATCAAACAACACACTGTTATTTGAAGAATAACTCAGTTCCATTCAGCAGAGAAAATGTGATAAGTCATAAAACCTTGTTAAGTGCATAGCACTGACAGGCTGGAGTACTTTTACTAAATACACTTTCCAGATCCCTACTCTTACTTTTTTTTTTTCAAGATAGAGCAAATATGTGCCAAATTTATTAGACACTTATCTCCCAGATGTGTTCATTAGCCAAGATCCTTCCTGTCTGAAAGGGTGTTTCCAGTAAATATAGTTCGACTTGCAGTTGCTGTGACCTGATTTGGAACAGGAAACTTCAGAACATTATCCCCTCCTCTGATAGCAATTGGCACAGAGATGATCCTGAAGCAATAATTAATGACCTCTAATTCTTTACTTGTATGCCATGCAGTTTTAGAATAACAAATCATTGCTGTGGTTTTTGTACATCCAATTTTTATTAAAAAGTTGAATGATAAATGCAGAAGTCCATCTTAGCTTTTTATTTTTAATTTTGAAGGAAAGCATGATTTGCCCTGAGTTAATAGCTATAGACATCACTTACATGATTCATAATAACAATACATGAGGCAAGGATGAGATAATATCTCAACCACTGCCCTTTTTTTTTTTAGCAATTGGAATATATGTCTTAATTTTTTTAAAAAAGAAAAAATTAAAGGCCCAGATCTCTACTAGGAAATATTGCATGGAAAGGGCTTTTGAAGAAGAACTTTTCAGAGAGGACTGCCAAAACTAACTGTGATGAGATGGAGCAGGGAAATAAAAATCTACGTGTATTAATGCCAATGAAGTCACTGGCTCAGGACTAAGTGATTCCACAGTCACACGAGTGGGTAGAACCAACTGCCAAATCCCCAAAGTTGCAGCACAAAGAACAACACAACCGTATCTAGACATGATGAATTAAGCATCCTAGCAGAAATCATGAAGAATAAATAATTAAATGGTTAATCTGTCATTATTAATTAATATAAGGTGAATTAGAAGAAATTCAGCATTGATTTTTGAAGAGGAAAAAGTGCCTGATCAACCTGATAGCTCACTGCAGAGAAAAGACTAGTTTGGTAGATGAGGAGAAAGCAATGAACTTTTTTATCTTGACCTCTCCAAGGCTTTCAATACTCTCTCCCATAACATTCTCATTGACAAATTGATAAAGTATGGGCTAGTTAAATGAACTGGGGAATGAACTCAAAACCAGCTGAACTGCCAGGCTCAAAGTGTTGTCATCAGCAGCACAATCCCCAACTGGAGGCCAATCATTAGAGGTATAACCTAAGCATTGATGCTGGGTCCAATACTTATCTGTCCAATTACTTATCTGGACAACAGGTCAGAGTGCACCCTCAAAGTTTGCATATAACCCAAAACTGAGGGGAGTGGCTGACACACAGATGGCTGGGCCACTCTTCAGAGGAATTTTGGCAGCCTGGAGAGATGGTCTGACAGCAATCTTGTTAAATTAAACAAAAGGAAGTGCCCAGTCCTCTCCATGGGGAGGGATAACCCCATGCTCCAATATAGACTTGGGACCAAACAGCTGAAAAGTAGTTTGATAGAGTAAAACCTGCAGGACTTGGTGAACACCACACTGAACATGAACCAAGAATGCATCCTCACAGCAAAAAGAGCCAGCAGCATTGTGGATCACCCTAGGCACTGTATCGCCAGCAGAAGGAGGTGATCCTTTCACCCTGCTCAGCACTGGTGAGACACATCTGAAGTGCTGGATCCAGTGTCGGGCTTCACAGTATAAGAAGATAGGGGTGTACTGGAGTGAGTCCAGTGAGGGTGCACAAAGGTGGCAAATGGACTAGAACATTTCTTCTATTGGTTAAGTCCGAGAAAGCTGGCACTGTCCATCCAGGAACAGAGGAGACTTGGGGAAGTATTATCCATGTATACATATACCTGATGAGGGTCGTAAAGAAGATGAAACTAAGCACTCCTCAGTGGTGTCCTTTAGAAGGACGAGACACACTAGGCAGGAAATGAAACACAAGAAATTTCCTGGGAATCCAAGAAAATATTTTTTTACTGTATGGGTTGTCAAACACTGAAACAGGTGGGTCAATAGTTATGGAGACTTGGAGAGATTCAAAACATTACTGCTCTGGTAGACCCTTCTCTGAACAGGGTGGAGCTCAACTACATGATCTCCAGCAGTCCCTTCTAATCTGGGATAATCAAAAAAGAGAAAAAATGAATGTGAATGCATAGGGATTCATTACAGAAGTAACATCACTTACCATGACAGGAACATCTCACCTTGTTCTGAAACACGGTTTCATATCGTTTTCCAACAACTGGGAAAGTACAACCCTGTGCATAAATATATGCTGGGGAACCACCCAGCAGGAAAGCAGTTTGGTAGAAAAGGCCCTGCGAGTCTTGGTGGTCATAAAGGTGAACACAAGCCAGCCATGTGCCCTTGCTGCAATGAAGGCAAATAGTATCCTGGGCTCCATTAGACAAAGTATTGCCAGAAGGTCAAAGAGATGATCTTTCCCCCTTACACAAAGAGAATAAGGAAGAATTGTTTTGCAACACCTTCTTAAGAACTTAGGAATCTGAAAAGAAAGAGCAGAAAAACAAGGCCAAATGAAAAGCCTTTTAATGCTTTTTAGAGTCTCACTGGTAAATCCTTCAATGCTCAGAAAAACATCCCATGACTGACAGTTTTCATGAGCAACCCAAGTTTGCATCCTAGAGGGCTGGATGTTTCTCATGCAAGGAACAGGGACCAGTTGTCACCTGATCTATGTTAGTTGCTGATCTCAGCTCAGCACCAGCTGCGAGGAATTCTACATTCTTGTTAAGGTTATGAAAGCACATTTGTCAAGTGAACGAAGGTGAGCGTGTGGACATGTAGAAGTGCTATTCATAATACATTTTTGTAATAAGGTGTCCAAAGCAGAGTAATTAATCCTGATAAGTTTTCAATATCACTTATCAAAAACATTGCAGAAGCATGACACAAAGACTTCAGCATGCTGAAATAGACACAGGTCCTCTAACCGGAAGAATACAAGCAGCTCTTCAGACATTGCAGCTCCTGCTCATTTTTTCATTAAGCCGATTTCAGTATCTTAAGTTCAGGGATAGTCAAAGAGTTCTGAAAGACCATTTAGTTCAGTTTCCAGTCTAGCACAGGACCTAAAATATTATGGGCCATCTATCAGAAGATAAACTTCTTTGCTACCCTAAGGGCTAGTTGAAAATTCTACATTGTCCCCAGAGGCCAGATATATTGCTATGCAGGAATATTTAGAGGTAATTAACATGTCATTTGTTTTGCTAATTGCCCTGAAGGAAAATAAACTTATTTTCTACTATAACTCACTCAATTTTTCTGTTTTCCTTACCAACGAAGAGCGTAATAGAACAATCTTAGCAATAGGAGTCATTCTCGTTTTAGAGGCTTTGGTGGTACATCCCTAGTTTGCTGACAAAGTCAATAGACCTCAGTGGGGCAGTTGTGTGCATACGCATAGCTCACCTTTGTGTGTATGTGTAGAGCTAGTAAGAACCGTGATTTAGAACTCAACCACCTTGGCTGTTGCCATGTTAATCACTAATAGAGCAAAGGCATGACTAAGCAAAGATTTGGACTTCAGCTCTGCTCTTCTAACAAATCATCTTCTACAATGTTAGAAGACATATATAAAGCATTAGTACAGAAAGCAATATAAACTTTTGCTGGATTTTACACTCACACATGCAAACAAATATGCATATATATACATATGTTTGTAACAGAGGAGTCAATACAAAATTTAAAGGGACACAACACATCCTTATTTCATTCTACTTTGGCCCTGTGTCACTTTGTTTATTCTTTGGTTGCCAGGTGACTGCCAAGTTTGAATTAAATCTCTTTCCTTTTCCTGCAACCCTCACTTACTTGAGAAGGTGTCCAACAGGAATACTGGGTTTTTTTATTTATGTTTCCAACTCAGAAGCAGGCCCAGTAAAAATAAAGTGTCTTGGCATTGGACAAGAAAACATTGCATTCACAGAAATGGGCAGTGCCACCCTTTCCCTCATTCCCACCAGGGGTCAATGAAATTCAAATAAATATCATGACTCACGCTTTGCTTGTTTCTTCTTTCAGTAAATCACAGATTGATTTACTGAGTGATGTAGTAAAGAAGGCTTGGAACACACTGAAATATATATGCAGGTGCACAATGGAAGCAGAGTTTAACCAAAGCTGATTTACTAACATCTTACAGTTTAATGTCTTCACTTTTTTTTTTTCACAGAAGTGTGTGCTCTTATGTCAATACGTGTTTGTGACACTTGAAGGACTCTAGGCACTAAATTTTTTATACATCCTCTGTGTGCTCTTTTCACTTTAAGATCAGGATTTATGAACTGAAAATGAATTGCATTCTTCATCCGCACCTTGTTTATTATTTTAATTCAATCCCCACAATGCCATCATGACTTCTTTAGCTTCATCTAGGCTTTGTGAGCTTCACTCTCATGGACACCCTCAAAACCAGAGGAGCAGAAGAAAGTTGTGTTTTGTGTTTCTATGAGTACATTGCATTTCACTGGATAAGGAAATTTGAAAAGTTGAAAGGGTTATTACACTTTCTGTCACTTCTTTCATACATCAGATGTTACTGAAGAATGCGTCATTACTATATCTTGTGTAAGAACATGGAGATAAAAAAATTTTTAAAAAAGCTGAATTCAAAACAGTGTTCATGTCTGTGTTCTCAATAATCTACCACAAACACCATCCCCCCTTCTTCCAAGACACGTGTTGAAGGTGGTGATGGAGTGTCTTCTAGCTCCCATCTGTATTAGGGTTCTTCCTGCACCCGACTACATCACTGTCTTTTAGTTCATATCACAAGTGTGCTCTTTAAGGAGACTCTCCAGATCATTTCACTTAATGTGCTTTGGTTTGTATCATGGAACTGTCTTACATGCGTGAGCAGGATCTTTCAGATTAAGCTGAAAGGGCACCTGCTACGTTCCAGATGTAGGTACGCAGTACGTGCAGTCAGATTTGAGTTAACCCAAATCATAAGCACCTGAAGTGTGCGTAGTGCGGTTGTCAGCTCCAAAGCACAAGATTCTTCACTTTACAGATACATTATTTGTGAATGCAGACATAGCCCAGCAATCCAAAATGTAGCTCTGTGGTAGACTGGATGTTCTTTGAACCTGAATGGAGGAGAAAGATTCCGACAGCTTCTATTTAGATACTTTCAAATGGTACCAGAGCCTGAGTGCATTACACACAGGAAACCTGATATCCTGACATGACAAATGTCTTCAGGTAGATACCTGGTTTGTCTTCAGGCCCCTGCTGGGCTGAATCAGGCAGAAATCGTCTTCAGAAACTTAGATATCTTTTGACAAAATGCAGCTGAAACCAATACATTTCAAAGGAAACTTAATTTTGCAGAAAATGTTACAGCTGGTTCCTCAGGGTTTCTGAAGGAGTAGAAGATTTAGGGCTCAGGTCCATGAGAATTTGAATTCAGGTATCTTCCTATTCACAGATGTGACTTCGATAGCTCAGGAAAGTCTCTTTTCCTAATGAGTGTTTTAGTCTTAATCTTTTTCACCACATTGAGAAATGGATTTGAAAAGGATTAGGATGTGGACAAGATGATTGCTTTTTGGTTTATAACCATTTTATAAACTTAAATGAAGATAAACATGCAATCAATCAACAATGTGGTTGGAAAAGCTGAAAAACCCAAAAGAAAGAATAACCAATGTTCAGCTCAGATTAGGTCCTCTGTTGACACTACCTGGTGTTTTTCTCAAAGAGCTCTCAAGGCTGAAAGAAATAATGAACAGGCATGGAAATACTGAAAATTTGTATTGTTGACTCTCGGGGTTCTAAGGGCTCCAGTGGGTTTTAATTAGCCTGACTGACCTGACCTGGCCCTCTCCACTAATAACCCCAGAGCTGCACTTAGCTGAGGCCCAGGTGCCTAGTCTTGCCTAGGCTATCCTGTAGGTTGCTGCTCTGCCGGCTCTGGTTCCTGGGGGCCTTTGCACCTACGTTGCCTCCAGTCCTGTGTTCTGAACTTTACCCAACCATTGTCTTGCTCTGTCTGGACTTTGGGAACTGTTTGCTGCCACCTGTCCTGTGTGGGGTCCCTCCTGGCTTGGTCTTTTTGTGGAGCCCTTCTCTTACTTCTCCCTTGCAGCTGACTGTGCTAAAAACCATTTTCAGCCTCTATCTATCTCCTTGAAAAGCATCTCCTGAATCTCACCTGTGTTTTCACTGTCACACAGAAAACTGAATGGTGAGATAAGGTAGAACTTATCTCTACATCTGTAGACAGAGGATATGCTGGTCATCTGTAATTTGCAATGGAGTTAGTTAGAATTGCGGTATAGAAAATAAAGAATACATATATTCTTGTACTTACTGAGTCACCAAAAATCATGACTCTATGATAATACACTGGAGTTCTGAAGTATATGACGAAATATGCATTAACAAAGCAGTAGGGAGCTTTCAACTTAACAAGCTTATCCCTCGAGGGAAGGGATGTGGATATTTGGCGATACATCCTATTTCCTTGTGCTCTGTATTTCTTCTTTATGAAGAGTGAGGTCTTGGCCTTGATTGTACCTCTGAACTCCTGTAGTTGGGTGAAGACCAGCTGTTCAAACAAAGCAGAAATGATGTCAACTACTGGCACACAAAAAAATACAGTAAAGAATTTTAGGTATGAAGGTACACTTGGAGATTTGACGTTTTTATTAGGAAAGCAAATGTGCAGGACATCCTAAAATCCTTCCTATTAAAAGAATCTCAGTAAGAAATGAAGTAAAGGGATAGAAATGCTTAAATTGGTTGTACTTTAGAATGAGGTTACTATAACACTTGATTAATGCTGTTTGAGTCATACTGTAATTGCAGTACATATACAATCTTAGAACAGATTTATTGTGCAGTAAAAAAGTCTCATTAGAGAGATATGTGCATATTCAGTGCCACGTGAGTCTCCTTTTAGCTCCAGGCTAACTTTAAAATCCTTTTCTGCTGGTTTGGTGGTTTGTGGTTGGTTTTTGTTTGTTTGTTTGTTTTGTTTGTTTGTTGTTTGGGTTTTTAAAATTTATTTAAGGAAACAGCACTTTAAAGCTCATAATGTAGAAAAAGGAAAGAAAAGCTTTTCAGTTCCTGACTTTCAGTATATATTCCTGTCTAATTTTGTTGTTTGTAAAGAAGATTTTTTGTGTTCTTTTCCAAAATAGTTTAATGTATTTCAGTGCATATTTCCTATAAGGATTTTTTTACTGCTTGGATGATGTATATAATTTCCCCCACCTTTCTTGCAAATTAAAGGGAGATATTCTGTGTCAAAATAGATTTTGGTTTCAATGTTTTAATCTCAGCTTTGACACAGGGCTAAGGCCAAATTCACATCACTTGCCAAACAGATTCATCAGAATCAATTGTTTGTAATAATACTGATTTCTCCACAGCTCACCTTTTACAGGAGTATGCAGGTTTCTACATCTTTTGGAGCCGAGCTCAGTGGCAATTTATAGACCTCACATGTTATGGTGGGTGTCATGTCACCTTCTTATCCCCACACGTCCTATGACGAGCCTTTTCCAGCATCAGATGAGTCCTCATCTTCAAGGAAATTGGATGAGCTACAACCCTCATGGAACAATTGTAATGGAGGCTTGGATCACCACTTGCTATAAAGCAATCATTTAAATTGAAGCCCCAGGGCCTTGCAGCTTGGTTTAACTGTCCATATTTTACCATCTGCTGAGAGTAAACACCATCAGCTGCACAAGTCAGTGAGCTACACAAAATTATTTTATGACAAAGCGGACATGTTTAGTAAGGGGTCCTCAGCTTAGTTAGTTTCGAAGTCTGCTAATAACTGTTGAAATAATTTGCTACTGAGGGAAAAAAATGTAAATATTTAGTGAACAAAGAAATTGTGTTACATCTGATCGGACTATATACCAAAAAAGACCTCTTAGGGCTGGTTTAAGAAAAACAAACAAAAATCACTGAAATTGCTCTAAAGGAAACAGTGAGGTCTTAGGAGCATGTTGCTGCTCTGGTCACCTATGAGAAAAAAAGACCATGTAAGCACGTATCTTTTTACTCCATCTGAAACAATTTGTTGATTTTAACTAAAGTTTTTACACGAGTGGTAGGCACAAGGACAGTTCAAGTCCTAAAAGTTCCTTGAAAACAAGAAGCCAGGTAGAAAACAGTAAAAGGTGAAATATTCTGCGGACTATGGATACTGGAGTGTTCATTTACCTTCTAAAAATGGGAAAAAAATTTGATTGGACTTCATACTTTCTTGGTTACCAACCACCAAACTTGCATAAATAGGGAAACTAGTTTTCACTTTCTCTTCTTTTGTGGATTTACTTGGTGGTAGTTTCCAGCCTTTGCTTCATCTACAGGTAGATCTAATTTCTAAAGAAAATGCCTAGATGCTTACAACACTGTCTTAAGTTTGACCATGAAAGGGAAAATCTCCCTGTATATTTTTAGATCTATGATAGAAGACGTTTTCCGTCAAGACTCCTGCATCCTCTTTCACACCCTTTTACTTCTGTGTATTAGAGAGAAAAAGAAGTTTATGGAGAGAGATAATTTGGTGACATGCAGGGGTCAGGGAAGTTTAACAGAGAAGCCTTGAGTGGAGGAAGAAAATGGCACAGACTAAACTCATCTTTTCAAGAAAATTAACTTCTCCAACTTCGCTCCCATTCCTCGTCCTCTTAAACCCTATATGGAACCCTATATGTGGCTTTCTCCAAGACCTTTCTCTGATGCCTCCAAGGTTAATATAAAACAAATGTTGCGGTATATCTATCTGACAGATGGTGCCTGTTGCTGTCAACAGAGAGGAGTTTGTGTCGGCCTGATATGAAGGCCTTTTTGTGAAATATTAACCTCTTTAGACCTGAATGCCACTGATAAGCTGGCATCCTCTCGAAATCAGAGAAGCAGGTAAGGTGTGTGTGTTGGAGTTGGCTGTGATATACTCCCCAACACTTTGTTGATATTTACAACTGAATTGAACATATAACTAAAGCAAAAAATCACATTGCTTACTCTTGGAAACAGTATTTCAGTTTCTTGAAGAACAGTCGGAGAAGTTGCATTTCTTATTCTCTGTATTAGCTTTACTGAGGTATCACAGCCAACTGTAGAGTGGTTGTAAAAATAGAAAGTCCCTAAAGCGGTGAACCTGAGGATGACAGTTTGCAGAGTTTCTGCTGTGCTCATCTGCTGCCAGAATCACTTTCCTTTAGGTTTGTTTATGTACTCCCTCTGGTTTTCTCTCTAGAGTTAATACACATGAAATGTTTCCTGGAAATAAAAAAATACACTGTAAAGCTTTTGTAGTTACAGTATTTAGGCTTTTTGGCAATGGGTTTAGGGACTTTTCTGCTTTGAAATGCTAAATAAAACACTTTTCTTTAAACAATGTCAATCTAAATTCTGAAGTCAATTATTTGTTTCTCCTAAGAAAAAAATAAATTAATTAAAATACATTAATTAAGAGAAAAATATCTAACTTTCTCCCATTCACCTTTCCCTGTGTCACACACATGACACTCCCCCATTTACTACAAAATCTTTCATTTTGCTGTCTGTATGGATCATATTTAAACTTTTTTTCCAACACGTGCTTAGATGTACATGAGAAAATATTCACATACTGATGTCAAGAGAAATCAGCAGTGTCCTGGTTAGTTATTTCTATCATAGTACTAGAAGCAAATGTGACTCCACCACTTCCCTGGACAGCCTGTTCTAACGCTTTACAAACCTTTCTGTACAGAAATTTTTCCTAATATCCAAACAACCTCCCCTGGTGCAACTTGAGGCCATTTCCTCTCATCCTGTCACTTGTTACTTGGGAGCTGAAACTGACCCCTTCCTCACTGTAACCTCCTTTCAGGTAGTGGTAGACAGAAACAAGGTCTCCCCTCGGTCTTCTTTTCACCAGGCTAAACAACCCCAGTTCCCTCAGCCACTCCTTAGAAGACTTGTGCTCTAGATCCTTCACCAGCTTTGTTGCCCTTCTCTGGACACGCTCCAGCACCTCAATGTCCTTCTTGTACCGAGGGGCCCAAAACTGGACACAGTACTCAAGGTGTAGCCTCTCCAGTGGGCAGTACAGGGGGAACAATCACTTCCTTCCTCCTGCTGGCCACACTATTTCTGATACAAGCCAGGATGCTATTGGCCACCTTGACCACCTGGGCACACTGCTGTTAACCAAAACCCCAAGGTTCTTTTCTGCTGGGCAGCCACTCTTCCCCAAACCTGTATCATTGCAGGGGGTTGTTGTGACCCAAGTGCAGGATCTGGCACTTGGCTTTATTGAATCTCCATTGGTCTTGGCCCATTGATCCAGCCTGTCCTGATGCTTCTGTAGAACCTCCTGACCTTCAAGCAGATAAACATTCCCACCTAAATTGGTGTCACCTGCAAACTTACTGAGGATGCACTTGATACACTTCTCCAGAACATTTATAAAGATGTTAAAGAAAGCAGGCCCCAATACTGAGCCCTGGGGAACACCGCTTGTGACTGGCCACCAACTGGATTTGACTTAATTCACCACAAGTCTTTGGGGCCAACCATCCAGCCAGTTCTTTATCCTTTGAAGTGTATGTCCATCCAAGCCATGAGCATCTAGATTCTGCAGAAGAATGCTGTGGGAAACAATGCCAAAAGCTTTATTAAAGTCTAGGTAGACAACATCCAGAGCTTTTCCCTCATCCACTAAGTGGGTCTCCTTGTCACAAAAAGTGACCCAGTTGGTCAACCACAACCTGTCTCTTACAAATCCGTGCAGACTGGGCCTGCTCCCCTGGTTGTCCTGTATGTGTCATGTGGTGGCACTCAAGATTATCTGCCCTATAACATTCCTTGGCACCAAGGTCAGGCTGACAGGCCTGTAGTTCCCTAGATCTTCCTTCTGGACCTTCTTGTAGATGGGTGTCACATTTGCTAACCTCCAGTCAGTTGGACCTCCGAGGTTAGCCAGGACAGATGATAAATGACAGAAAGTGGCTTTGTGGGCACCTCTGCCAGCATTCTGAGGACCCTTCTCCGAGGTTAGCCAGGACAGATGATAAATGACAGAAAGTGGCTTGGTGAGCACTTCTGCCAGCATTCTGAGTACCCTTGTGTGGATCCCATGTGACCCAATAGACTTTTGTGTGTCTAAGTGGTGTCACTGATCATTTTCTCTTGAAATATCCTAAATCATTAGAATGAATTATTTCTTAAAAAGGAGGAGAACTTCCTATTGTGGCATTGGCAGTTTAAATCAAAACCAAATGGTAGATTCTCAGTTAAGGTTTGCAGAAGAACTTCTTGCCTACAGTGAAGGTCATCCATCTGATGCCTATAAACATTTTGACTAGAGCCTCTTGCATATCACAATATTGTCTGATAGAAATGTGGCAATGCTAGGCCAAGTGAAATTATTGACAATGACTGGGTATTCGGAAGGCTTCATGACAAATATTGGATATCCCTTGCCATACGTAAGTCCTTGAATAAAAAATGTGCCAAATATTTTTAGTGCTGACAGGTCTCCTTGTTTCCAAATCTCAGGAATAAGCTGAACTACAAAGTGACCTTCACAATAGCAACTGCAATAAAGCAGGGCTCTAGGAATTTTCTCACACCAGTTCAGTTCTCAGTGACTTTACTGGTAATGACCAGTGCTAGTGTATAATATGAAACTCATACACTAGCACTTTCAGAGGAATTTCCCAGGCTCTCTTGCACTGTTTATCATAGTGCCAAGGAGTAGGGTATTGAGG
The DNA here is from genome assembly GCF_000710305.1 of Buceros rhinoceros silvestris. NCBI lineage: Eukaryota > Metazoa > Chordata > Aves > Bucerotiformes > Bucerotidae > Buceros > Buceros rhinoceros. The sequence goes on along the minus strand of NW_010393456.1, from coordinate 55,061 downwards.
AGGAGGGGGCAGGGGAAAGAACATTCTACATTTTCCTTTCAGCACATTTATAGCTATTTTTTCAAGCTCAGCATGAATGTTTTGGAGGCATGAGAATGCCAGGGCACTCAAATTGTTGTCCTAAATGAAATTCTAATCAGTCTAAAATCTGGCTCTCTAGACAGCTGTTAACTTGCAGGTGTGCCAGACTGAAATGTAAGATGTGGCTAAACAAATGAGAGCCAGGCTATGAATGTGCAGCCTTGAAATGTCTCTTAATTGGAGACGGACAAAGAAAGATACCTGTGCAAATATATTTTGACACGCATACATAAAAAAAAAAGAAAAATGACGAGGCTTTTTGCCAAAGTAGTTTCAAATCTCAAATGCCTACTAATATGAACAAGCATCAAGAGACCTTACTTAGCCAGCAGAATCTGACACTCAGAGACTTCGCCTATAAAATCCCTGTGAAGTACCATGTTTGCCACTAACCATTCATAACATTCCACCCACGGAACTTTGATTTAGAACTGATTTCATTTCGTAGCTTGTTTGTTTGCTAGCCCTGAATTTTAATTATTCTGAAATGATTTTGATTTCTGAGAGCACAATGAGACTTTTGAATCTGTTTAGCATTGCATATTAAGTTGTCTTGAGTGGCTGGCATTGAGTACAAACTCAATTCAAAATACCTATGTGCTTTCAAAAGAATGAAGAGGCCTGTTAAGAGTACAGAAGTTTTTACTTATTAGGCATATATTTCCCAGCCTAGGACATTGCTAATCCCAGAGCTGGAGTTCAGCCCTGAGATGTCCCGCAACAATATGTAACACAGCTGGCACACTGCTAAAGATAAGAACAGTTTTGCTGAGGTAATGCTCGTTACGGGATGTCTTTCTCTTGGTTTTGTTTGCCATCTGGTTGCAAATGGTTGTATTTTCTTGATGCCTGTGTTATTTCAATATTTTCCAGAAGAATTCTGGTTCTTAGCCTATTGCCATATGTTGTTACTATCTACTATCTGATTAAAAGTCATAAACCAAGCAGTTTGGTTCAGTTTCCATATTAGATGAGATGTCCATAATCAGCATAAAACTTACAGACGTTTGAGAAGAATTTCTTAAAAACTTAACGTAGGCATTGTTGAGAGTAAGCACATTCCACGTGGTGATGAGACTGGGGATACTGCTTCTCATCTAGGGCTGCATGTGTGATGTCTACAACTATAAGTGAAGCTGTCCTGACAAAATCGTAGTAAAACAAAGATTACCTCAATTTTTCAGATGAGGAAACTGAGATAAATTCTGTGAACTGTACAATTTCATGTGGGAAGTATACAGCAGAGTCAAGAACTGAGCTGGAAACTGTTTCAGACAAGTACCTTTGTCACTAGCGCAAGCACATCCATGTTTGGAACAGTCTGTTTTAAAGACCCTTTGTACTTGTTTCTCTTCTTTCCATCAGTCTGCTTGCCATCAAAAATGAACCAAAGAAGGAACTGAATGAGAAAGGAAACACTGAGGTGGATGTTTTTTGCAGTAAATTCAGATGTCTTTAGTCTGTGATAGGTAAACAAATGTAACTTAGCTTATTAATGGAATGAGATGATTACATCAAAATAAACTATTTTTAACCTGCAGTGTAGCAAGTGGCTATTTTGCTACACTGTTACCAGTTACCACACATTTTGGATGAAAAATGAAATCAATACAAGGTGTTCTTAAATATAATTTTGGCTTTTATTATGCTTCAACCAACAGACACAGTGGATTTCCTCCCGTACAGTATGGTTGACTGGTCTTTTCTTGCAATCAAGAAAACATTGCTTTCCCATCAGATTCTTAAGGAAGCATACATGAGGTATTTACTTTACTAGCTACACAAATCTGGAACTAAAATGAATAATCTCACCCTCTGTGATAGCTGATATCAAAAGCTTTGTGATAGACCCTTTGCATTTACCCCCCAGACAGAAGGTTGGGAGAGCATATTATCCATCCAGGAAATATATTTCAAAGCCATCACTAAAATCTACATTTATAATGGGCAAATATAACCTGGATATATCATTTTAAAGCAGAATTTTTACAATCCCTTGATAATATTCAGCAATAGTTTAGTGAAATGGTAATATTTCGTTTGATTCCAACAATGAACCAATGAAACACCTTCTCCAGAACAACATCTGTGAGTAAGAGACTCTCTGACCTTTTCTTAGGATTCAGGTATTTGCATTTAGACCCATATTCTGTGGCCAGACTGTGGCTTCAAACCATTGCACACGTCAAAGACTGGAAGAGTTCATCATGGAGAAACTTTGCAATAAGAGCTCCTGGAGGTGCAAGCCTGAGTCTCCTTTCAGCGCACCACCCTTAACCACTGGCAGCTGTGCAGTGGGGATGTGCAGCCTCTTCTCTGGCAGGCTAAATCCCCAGGCTGGGGGCAGTGTTGAACAATGTTTGGAGCCAGGATGGCCAATCTCACACTCTGGCTCTGTTGCTGGCCTTGTGACCTTGAGAAAGCACTTCCCTTCTGCTTAAATTTGCTTTTCTTCATGGTTTTAGCTTTTGTTCGGAAATTTATGGGACCGATCCCAAATAATAGGCCTGGAGTTTTGCTAGTTGGGGTTTTTTAACACAGAGAATAATGGCCATCAGTATTAGGATTCCTCTTTTACAGATCACAGGGCAGGACCAGAGTTTATATTTACTTGTTGAAATCACACCAGAGGCTACCTGATGAAGCAGCAACTTAATATGGATCCCCGTGACCCAGTCTAGTTCCTTAGAGAAAACCTTTGACAAAGCAGTATTGCTGGCTTTTGCCTCTTATCCATTCATCTCTCATCTGACTCCTGTGACATGTTTATTTCCCAATCAGTATGTCCTTTTCAATCTCAACAACACCTGCAAGGTTTATTGGGGGGCAAGTGGCGGGGGAGCTTAGTTCACTGGTCCACTTGTCCTACAGCTTTGAGATACAGTTCTTCCTGTATGTGA